>NW_027182363.1:300000-396440 GCF_040938575.1 Ambystoma mexicanum
AAGAGGGTCACCATCATGCCCAAGGACATCCAGCTGGCCCGCCGCATCCGGGGCGAGAGGGCTTGAGTCAAAGCAGCACCGCAACCGCAGAAAACACCACAAAGGCTCTTTTAAGAGCCGCCACATTGTCACAAAACGAGCTGCTCCATTATATGCCCCTGCTCTTCACTTGCCCACGCGAGGGGGAGGGGTTGGGGTTTCCTCTCCCTGGACACAAAACCAGGCCCGCAAAATGCCCACATGTTTTTCGGTTCACGGGCGCTGGTATATGCCTGGCCACCAGGGTACGGCCCAAGCCGGTCCGATTCCCCTCCAGTCCCACTAGGGCCTCTCGCTCTCGCCGAGGGGCAGGCATTCTGGTTTATTTACCCTTTGGACACAGCGCCGCCCCATAACACAAGGAGGTAACTGCACTCTGGGTATGTGTCTCCTGAAGGGAGAGCCAGGGCTCTGTATCCTGCTCGGCTTGCACCTCTACCCTTTCCCCTGAGCGTGCCAATGGTTTGAGCTTTGCCAGAGGGCTGTGTGTGTGTGCGCGCGCGACATGCTGGTGAGAGAGTTGCTGGTTAGTGAGGCACGCAAAGAGCCCAGGCACAACATGGCTTCCTCCCACACGCCTGCCACGGGCCTCTGCAGATGGCTGCCCGTTTGTTTCACTTCATCACGTTACCACTGCCAAGCCCTCTCGCTGAGGTAGATAAGATACATTGTACACCATGTTGGGAGAATGGCAGAAGAGGGGAGGGATCTGTCTGGGGATTCCATGCATTACCCTAAGGGACGCACAAGGGGTTCTGGGAGACACGAACCAAAAGAAAGGCACGAGGTATGAAAACCGAGTGGCTCATTTCACCTCATTATTTGTTTTATTTTAGCGCCTTGTTGGGCAGGTCGAGGCCCCCTCCCCCTCTCTCTCTCTCTCTCTTTCTCTCTATCTCGCCTCACTCTAACTTGCTCAGGTGATGGGCCGAGTGGGGTCTGCTGGGAATTTTGCCCGGCAGGGCAAAGCCCGGCAGGGCAAAGCGCGGCGTTTGTCAGGCGTTCGTCAGGCTTTCGGGGCAGGGGCCAGAATGCCAGCTCCCTTCTCCCAGGAATCTTGCCCAGTGTCCCCAGACAGGCCTCTCCTCCCAGGCGTGAGATGAGGAGCAAGGAGGATAAAAAGTGGGGCCCTGGCTTCCTCAGAGGGTGCTTTGGCCAACCAGGAGAAGGACTCGGACTACAACGGGTCCTGGTGTATACCTGTTTATTCAAATAAAAGAAAAAGTCCTATGTGGCCCTATCGCTATGAGGGAAGTTCCCTGCCCTGCCTTCTAAAACAAAAACTAAGGGTGCTCGTCGAAGCCAGTCCAAAAATGAAAGAGCCCCGAGACAAAATTCCTAGTTACTAACTGGCCCTAGCACTCTAGAAAATCTAACTGAAAGGAAAAGGAGGCTTGCCCAAAAGCCTCGGAATGGGCTGCTGCCAGGCCCGACTCGTAGAGGACTTATGCATTATCCGTCTCAGAGTTCCTTTAGAAAGTCTTTACACAGCCCGCAGTCCTTGTATATGGAGTGTGCCAGTTAAAATTATAAATGCCTTCTGGATGGCTTTCTCCTCCTCCTTTGGGGAATGAAAAGACACACTCTTCTTCTTATATGCTTTTCAGCTTTTTACCACCTTCTATTAAGCCCCTTCGGGTATCACTCTGGTACACACCTCTATATATCCCACCTTTGTGGCACTGGGACTCCCCAACGTCCCGTGGCTCTTTGGCAGGGTAATTGGTTCTCAGTCCAATTAATGTCATATATTTGTCGGCTTCCCCAGCCTTGGAAACAAGCGGCGCGTATCCCTTTCTCGCCCCTTTTTCACAGGGCGTGTGCCCATTCAATTCTCTTAGGTTCTTGTTGTAAGGAACTCATGGCGGCAACAGTAAAGACAGATACAAGTGATCACAGTTCAAGGGTGTCGTTTAACCTGTATGTGCAGGTTGGAAAAATGCCTAATCTAAACCTAAATCTAAGATGGCAGCAGGCTACGACCATCAAATAATAACAAGGCAGTCCTAGCGCCGTCTTGTCAAATAAAAAGGGCCTCTACTAGAACAAAAAAACTATTGCCAATCCTTACAACTAAATACAAAAAGAGTGTGGGATAGGATTCACAAGAAAGAAAGAAGTGTTCACAAATGATAAGTCAGGATGTGGCAGCTGGGGGGTCTCCCTCGCCCCCGTTTTGAGCATGGGACAAGGCGGGACTCCAGAGCACAGCACACTCTCTCTCTCTCTCTCTCTCGAGCTTTCCCAGCACGAGACGACAGTGCCGTGCTCAGCTATCAGGACCTTCGGTGGCTACGTTTCTTTTCTACAAAATGTCTCTTGCTTCCGAGGACCTGATGTGTTCGAAATAACAAACAAAAAGTTCCTTTCCGCTTGTACGTTGGGTGAGGACTTTTCACCGCTGGATCGCCCTCTTCCGGGCTCAGACCCACAAAAGTCCCTAGCGATCTCAGGACCTTCGGTGGTTAGGTTTCTTGCTTCCGAGGGCCTGGTATGTTCAAAATAATAAACAAATGTTCTTTTCTGATTGCACCAGGGCGATGGTCCTTCGCCCCTGGGTCTCCCTCTTCCGGGCTCAGACCCCTCCCGAATGTCGGCCTCCCTCCGTCGGGTCCACTACGGCTTTTATTGCAAAACAATTTCACCCTTCACATTCACAAGTCTTTGGCCGTGTCCTGGCCACCTGGATGACAGATCCCCGGGGACTAGTCAGGGAGACACCTTACCTTCAGGTTTCTGACCTTGTCCCGAAGGCGGCTTCCCCAGGCTTGATACACAGTGTTCGCATCACTTCCCCTCTGTTTTACTTGGGTCGCGTTGCGTGCAGGGTCGGACTGGGCCATAACATTGTCTCGGGCACCAATGAAAAAGTGGCCCACAGTTGCAAATGGCTATTCATTCCTTCCATCCTTTTGTGACACTGTTTGACTAGTAAGAATATGGATTCAGCAACACTGGTCAAAACTACTAGCCTCATAGCAAAGTAACTCATCACACTGGCCCACATTGGCCAGAAAAGTGGCCCACTTTGACCAAAACAACTGGCCCACACCAGCATTTTGTGTTTTTGGTTCGGCCATGGGCCTATTGCCCTATAGGCCAGTCCAAGCCTAGTTGCGTGCCCTTCCCACTCTTACAGACTTTCGTACAGTTGGCGGCTTCTCCAGCCGGGATATGCAGTATTCTTATCCCTCCCACTCGGTTTTACCTGTGTCTTGTGCCCGTTCCTTTTTCCCAGCCTCTCCTACCGCGGACGGCTTTGGCAGTCTTTGACCCCCAACCATTATAGCCCTCACTGGTGTCCTCACCTTTGGAGCGTTTGCGTCCCTGTCCGTGCTCGTCTCATCTCGCCGGTACAGGCCCTCGCCGGTTGGAGCTCGAGGGACCAGGGCTCCTTTCTTTCCTCTGGTCTCGGCGTTGGTTGGTGGGCGCCAGGCCCACCGCTGTCTCCTAGTGGACACGCCACCAGGGAAGGCGGTTTTCTTCCCGTCTTCGTTCCGCTCCTGTCCAGAGCCTCTTGCTCGGTCAGAGCACGCCGCCTTGCGGCCTTCAGCTACGCCACCACCGGCACGGCGTAGCTCCAGGACATATCCACAGAGGCTCGCCACTGCGTATTGAGGATTCTCCTCCTTCCGTAGGAGTCACTCTCTGTGTATCAGGTCTCTCCCCATTCACAGTTCCTACTGTGTGGAAGTAGGCCAGCACAATCGAAAAAGGTGTGGTCCTTCTTCCTTGACGGCGTCACTCTGATGAAACCCAGCCTTACCTGAAGCCAACAACGGGGTGGAAGGAGGATCACTGGTAGTTGTCGTCAAAATATGAGAACAAACCGTTTTTTCAAGTCCCATGACGGCGGACAATGTAGTCGGCTCAGGGAGGTCCTCATTGAACTTGGGAGTCCTTGTCCCTGAGAGGGATATCACTCCCAGCGTGGTCCCACTTGCCCAGACCGCTAGGGAGGGTCTTGCGGAGCAGGCCCACCTGCCTAGCCGCTGCGCAGGGCGGTGGAGGGGACAGGGTGTGTCAACTCTTCTCCCCCTGCGTGTCCCACAGGCACTGATTTCTGCCTCTCCTGTCCCACATAGACGTTCCCCCTTTAGGTGAGACATGCCCTCCTGTGTGCTTGGCCTGCCAAGCCCACGCATTCTCCTTCATGGCCAGGCCAGTGCCTGACGAGAGGGCAGAAGGCCCAAGATAATGTAGAGGAAAGTGACTGCAGGCCAACACTGCCCTTGCATGCATGTAGGATGCAAAGACAATCTCGTTCGACAAGCTGGCTGCCAGAAAATGGGCTCACTAATTGAACCCTGGAAGTGAGAATAACCCCCCATGAAACATGAAATCAATCTCTCTCTCTCTCTCTCTCTCTGCCCTGCCCTCACCCCCCCCATTCCCCCCCCTCCCAAGCACCCCACAGCCACCCACCACACTCCCCTCTTGTGAAATATGAGGGGATCGGGCTCCAAAAACATAGAAGCACTTGGGGCATGCAGGCCTATGTCCATTTGAAGGGGCGTTTCTAGGCTTGGCTAACACACACAGAGCTGTGTTATTTCCTTCCTCTTCAACGCGCTTTTTCTCTGGTCCGCGGAAGGTGAGGAGCGAAAACTTTATCGGGGACTGTAGGGAAAGAAGTGAACAAGGTTATGCTCACGCTGTTATGTGGGGCAGGTGAGGAAGAGTGGTCGAATATGAAGTGGAAAACAAAGTTTGCTCATGTTTGTGTCTGAGCTGACGGCGGGATGCCAGCTTTACAAGGCGCTTAAAAGGGAGCCGGCGCCTCTCCAAGAGGGAGATGCTTTTGGATAAGAGCTGGGAGGTGTTGCGGTCCTGTTGCCACATGCAAGATGAAATAAATGTACGCGGGTAACTTTTAAAAAATGGATTATTTAAGCAGAGGAAACACAGTGTGTCTTTAGCAGGGACAGCGCGGTGTGCTGGGCCCAGCCTCCCATTCTCTGGACCAATCAGGTGGAAGCTCCTCCCTATATATGCACGGCGGTTGCCGGGCCGCCCATTACTGATCTGTGAGCGCTGACTGAGTCCTCCTGCAGAACAATGGCTGAAACTGCACCCGCTGCCGTGGCTCCGCCGGCGGAACCCGCCGCTGCCGCCAAGAAGAAGCAGAAGAGAGCAGCCGGCACTGCCAAGGCCAAAAAGCCCGCTGGGCCCAGCGTGTCCGACCTCGTCCTCAAGTGCGTGGCGGCCTCCACTGAGAGGAAGGGAGTCTCCCTGTCTGCCGTCAAGAAGGCTCTGGGCGCCGGGGGATATGACGTGGACAAGAACAACAGCAGAGTCAAGATTGCCCTCAAGAGCCTGGTGAGGAAAGGCGCCCTAGCCCAGCTCAAGGGCACCGGGGCCTCTGGATCCTTCAAGCTCAACAAGAAGCAGACGCAGGGCAAGGAGAAGGTGGCCAAGAAAGCGGCAGCCAAGAGCAAGACGCCCGCAGCAAAGAAGCCTGCCGGTGCTGCCAAGAAACCCAAAAAGGTGGCCGCCGGAGTCAAGAAGAGTCCCAAGAAGGTGAAGAAGCCGGCAGCCGCCAAGAGCCCAAAAAAGCCCAAGGCTGCTCCAGCCAAGAAGGCCGCCAAGAGCCCCGCAAAAGCCAAAGCAGTGAAGGCGAAAGCGGCAAAGAAGAGCCCGGCCAAGGTCGTGAAGCCCAAGGCCGTCAAACCCAAAGCGGCAAAGCCCAAAAAGGCTGCGCCCAAGAAGAAGTAGAGTCTCTCGCCGAGACCTTAAAAACACAAAAGGCTCTTTTAAGAGCCGCCCACAGTATCTGAAAGCGAGCTAGCTCATGCCTCTGCCTGACATGTACTGCGATACAACTGCATGTTCGAAAGACAAAGTGTAATAATGCACGGGGCCGTTGCGAGAGTCCCCGCTCGCCTCGGACGCCACGCGTGACCCTGGCCAGTCGGCACCCACCTATAAGCCCGCGTCAGTTGAGACCTTTGGGCATCGTGCACACACAGATTGGGGGTGTTGCGCCAGGTCGCATGCCCCACCATTAACTCTTTAACCGTGGAGTTTGGAGGCGCTGCCTAGCAAATGATGATGATGATGATGATGATGTGACATGTCAGCCAGCACACGGGGCATGTGTGTAACGAGGTCCGACTTCAGAGGCCGATTCACTGTGCTCGCTAGCCCCGGGTCCGAGGGCTGGTGGGGGAGGGCACTGGGAGGATGAATTGGGGCTGGGGGTGGGCGGGCTATTTCATCTGCCAAGAGCGTTTCATGAAGGGCCGAGCACAACCTATGGCAATCGCTCTTTCCTTTCCGTTTTGTTTGGCCAGCCAATCAAAGACCTCCTGTCCGCGTCTGCGTTTCATAGCCACGCCTTCTGACACTGACCAATCGCAGTGCACCGCGGGCTTTTTCAAACCGGTGCCCAGCCAATTGGAGGAGAGCTTGGTCTTTATATGCCGGCTCCCCTCCCGCCGGAGTCTGTTGTATCTATCGCTTGCAGAGAAAGCAGAGCTCGCAGTGCTGCCATGGCCCGTACTAAGCAGACCGCCCGCAAGTCCACCGGAGGCAAGGCGCCTCGCAAGCAGCTGGCCACCAAGGCTGCCCGTAAGAGCGCCCCCGCCACTGGCGGCGTGAAGAAACCTCACCGCTACCGTCCCGGCACTGTGGCTCTGAGGGAGATCCGCCGCTACCAGAAATCCACGGAGCTGCTCATCCGAAAACTGCCCTTCCAGCGCCTGGTGCGAGAAATCGCCCAGGACTTTAAGACCGACCTGCGCTTCCAGAGCTCGGCCGTCATGGCCCTGCAGGAGGCCAGCGAGGCCTACCTGGTCGGGCTCTTTGAGGACACGAACCTCTGCGCCATCCACGCCAAGAGGGTCACCATCATGCCCAAGGACATCCAGCTGGCCCGCCGCATCCGGGGCGAGAGGGCTTGAGTCAAAGCAGCACCGCAACCGCAGAAAACACCACAAAGGCTCTTTTAAGAGCCGCCACATTGTCACAAAACGAGCTGCTCCATTATATGCCCCTGCTCTTCACTTGCCCACGCGAGGGGGAGGGGTTGGGGTTTCCTCTCCCTGGACACAAAACCAGGCCCGCAAAATGCCCACATGTTTTTCGGTTCACGGGCGCTGGTATATGCCTGGCCACCAGGGTACGGCCCAAGCCGGTCCGATTCCCCTCCAGTCCCACTAGGGCCTCTCGCTCTCGCCGAGGGGCAGGCATTCTGGTTTATTTACCCTTTGGACACAGCGCCGCCCCATAACACAAGGAGGTAACTGCACTCTGGGTATGTGTCTCCTGAAGGGAGAGCCAGGGCTCTGTATCCTGCTCGGCTTGCACCTCTACCCTTTCCCCTGAGCGTGCCAATGGTTTGAGCTTTGCCAGAGGGCTGTGTGTGTGTGCGCGCGCGACATGCTGGTGAGAGAGTTGCTGGTTAGTGAGGCACGCAAAGAGCCCAGGCACAACATGGCTTCCTCCCACACGCCTGCCACGGGCCTCTGCAGATGGCTGCCCGTTTGTTTCACTTCATCACGTTACCACTGCCAAGCCCTCTCGCTGAGGTAGATAAGATACATTGTACACCATGTTGGGAGAATGGCAGAAGAGGGGAGGGATCTGTCTGGGGATTCCATGCATTACCCTAAGGGACGCACAAGGGGTTCTGGGAGACACGAACCAAAAGAAAGGCACGAGGTATGAAAACCGAGTGGCTCATTTCACCTCATTATTTGTTTTATTTTAGCGCCTTGTTGGGCAGGTCGAGGCCCCCTCCTCCCTCCCTCCCCCTCTCTCTCTCTCTCTCTTTCTCTCTATCTCGCCTCACTCTAACTTGCTCAGGTGATGGGCCGAGTGGGGTCTGCTGGGAATTTTGCCCGGCAGGGCAAAGCGCGGCGTTTGTCAGGCGTTCGTCAGGCTTTCGGGGCAGGGGCCAGAATGCCAGCTCCCTTCTCCCAGGAATCTTGCCCAGTGTCCCCAGACAGGCCTCTCCTCCCAGGCGTGAGATGAGGAGCAAGGAGGATAAAAAGTGGGGCCCTGGCTTCCTCAGAGGGTGCTTTGGCCAACCAGGAGAAGGACTCGGACTACAACGGGTCCTGGTGTATACCTGTTTATTCAAATAAAAGAAAAAGTCCTATGTGGCCCTATCGCTATGAGGGAAGTTCCCTGCCCTGCCTTCTAAAACAAAAACTAAGGGTGCTCGTCGAAGCCAGTCCAAAAATGAAAGAGCCCCGAGACAAAATTCCTAGTTACTAACTGGCCCTAGCACTCTAGAAAATCTAACTGAAAGGAAAAGGAGGCTTGCCCAAAAGCCTCGGAATGGGCTGCTGCCAGGCCCGACTCGTAGAGGACTTATGCATTATCCGTCTCAGAGTTCCTTTAGAAAGTCTTTACACAGCCCGCAGTCCTTGTATATGGAGTGTGCCAGTTAAAATTATAAATGCCTTCTGGATGGCTTTCTCCTCCTCCTTTGGGGAATGAAAAGACACACTCTTCTTCTTATATGCTTTTCAGCTTTTTACCACCTTCTATTAAGCCCCTTCGGGTATCACTCTGGTACACACCTCTATATATCCCACCTTTGTGGCACTGGGACTCCCCAACGTCCCGTGGCTCTTTGGCAGGGTAATTGGTTCTCAGTCCAATTAATGTCATATATTTGTCGGCTTCCCCAGCCTTGGAAACAAGCGGCGCGTATCCCTTTCTCGCCCCTTTTTCACAGGGCGTGTGCCCATTCAATTCTCTTAGGTTCTTGTTGTAAGGAACTCATGGCGGCAACAGTAAAGACAGATACAAGTGATCACAGTTCAAGGGTGTCGTTTAACCTGTATGTGCAGGTTGGAAAAATGCCTAATCTAAACCTAAATCTAAGATGGCAGCAGGCTACGACCATCAAATAATAACAAGGCAGTCCTAGCGCCGTCTTGTCAAATAAAAAGGGCCTCTACTAGAACAAAAAAACTATTGCCAATCCTTACAACTAAATACAAAAAGAGTGTGGGATAGGATTCACAAGAAAGAAAGAAGTGTTCACAAATGATAAGTCAGGATGTGGCAGCTGGGGGGTCTCCCTCGCCCCCGTTTTGGGGACTCCAGAGCACAGCACACTCTCTCTCTCTCTCTCTCTCTCTCTCTCTCTCTCTCTCGAGCTTTCCCAGCACGAGACGACAGTGCCGTGCTCAGCTATCAGGACCTTCGGTGGCTACGTTTCTTTTCTACAAAATGTCTCTTGCTTCCGAGGACCTGATGTGTTCGAAATAACAAACAAAAAGTTCCTTTCCGCTTGTACGTTGGGTGAGGACTTTTCACCGCTGGATCGCCCTCTTCCGGGCTCAGACCCACAAAAGTCCCTAGCGATCTCAGGACCTTCGGTGGTTAGGTTTCTTGCTTCCGAGGGCCTGGTATGTTCAAAATAATAAACAAATGTTCTTTTCTGATTGCACCAGGGCGATGGTCCTTCGCCCCTGGGTCTCCCTCTTCCGGGCTCAGACCCCTCCCGAATGTCGGCCTCCCTCCGTCGGGTCCACTACGGCTTTTATTGCAAAACAATTTCACCCTTCACATTCACAAGTCTTTGGCCGTGTCCTGGCCACCTGGATGACAGATCCCCGGGGACTAGTCAGGGAGACACCTTACCTTCAGGTTTCTGACCTTGTCCCGAAGGCGGCTTCCCCAGGCTTGATACACAGTGTTCGCATCACTTCCCCTCTGTTTTACTTGGGTCGCGTTGCGTGCAGGGTCGGACTGGGCCATAACATTGTCTCGGGCACCAATGAAAAAGTGGCCCACAGTTGCAAATGGCTATTCATTCCTTCCATCCTTTTGTGACACTGTTTGACTAGTAAGAATATGGATTCAGCAACACTGGTCAAAACTACTAGCCTCATAGCAAAGTAACTCATCACACTGGCCCACATTGGCCAGAAAAGTGGCCCACTTTGACCAAAACAACTGGCCCACACCAGCATTTTGTGTTTTTGGTTCGGCCATGGGCCTATTGCCCTATAGGCCAGTCCAAGCCTAGTTGCGTGCCCTTCCCACTCTTACAGACTTTCGTACAGTTGGCGGCTTCTCCAGCCGGGATATGCAGTATTCTTATCCCTCCCACTCGGTTTTACCTGTGTCTTGTGCCCGTTCCTTTTTCCCAGCCTCTCCTACCGCGGACGGCTTTGGCAGTCTTTGACCCCCAACCATTATAGCCCTCACTGGTGTCCTCACCTTTGGAGCGTTTGCGTCCCTGTCCGTGCTCGTCTCATCTCGCCGGTACAGGCCCTCGCCGGTTGGAGCTCGAGGGACCAGGGCTCCTTTCTTTCCTCTGGTCTCGGCGTTGGTTGGTGGGCGCCAGGCCCACCGCTGTCTCCTAGTGGACACGCCACCAGGGAAGGCGGTTTTCTTCCCGTCTTCGTTCCGCTCCTGTCCAGAGCCTCTTGCTCGGTCAGAGCACGCCGCCTTGCGGCCTTCAGCTACGCCACCACCGGCACGGCGTAGCTCCAGGACATATCCACAGAGGCTCGCCACTGCGTATTGAGGATTCTCCTCCTTCCGTAGGAGTCACTCTCTGTGTATCAGGTCTCTCCCCATTCACAGTTCCTACTGTGTGGAAGTAGGCCAGCACAATCGAAAAAGGTGTGGTCCTTCTTCCTTGACGGCGTCACTCTGATGAAACCCAGCCTTACCTGAAGCCAACAACGGGGTGGAAGGAGGATCACTGGTAGTTGTCGTCAAAATATGAGAACAAACCGTTTTTTCAAGTCCCATGACGGCGGACAATGTAGTCGGCTCAGGGAGGTCCTCATTGAACTTGGGAGTCCTTGTCCCTGAGAGGGATATCACTCCCAGCGTGGTCCCACTTGCCCAGACCGCTAGGGAGGGTCTTGCGGAGCAGGCCCACCTGCCTAGCCGCTGCGCAGGGCGGTGGAGGGGACAGGGTGTGTCAACTCTTCTCCCCCTGCGTGTCCCACAGGCACTGATTTCTGCCTCTCCTGTCCCACATAGACGTTCCCCCTTTAGGTGAGACATGCCCTCCTGTGTGCTTGGCCTGCCAAGCCCACGCATTCTCCTTCATGGCCAGGCCAGTGCCTGACGAGAGGGCAGAAGGCCCAAGATAATGTAGAGGAAAGTGACTGCAGGCCAACACTGCCCTTGCATGCATGTAGGATGCAAAGACAATCTCGTTCGACAAGCTGGCTGCCAGAAAATGGGCTCACTAATTGAACCCTGGAAGTGAGAATAACCCCCCATGAAACATGAAATCAATCTCTCTCTCTCTCTCTCTCTCTGCCCTGCCCTCACCCCCCCCATTCCCCCCCCTCCCAAGCACCCCACAGCCACCCACCACACTCCCCTCTTGTGAAATATGAGGGGATCGGGCTCCAAAAACATAGAAGCACTTGGGGCATGCAGGCCTATGTCCATTTGAAGGGGCGTTTCTAGGCTTGGCTAACACACACAGAGCTGTGTTATTTCCTTCCTCTTCAACGCGCTTTTTCTCTGGTCCGCGGAAGGTGAGGAGCGAAAACTTTATCGGGGACTGTAGGGAAAGAAGTGAACAAGGTTATGCTCACGCTGTTATGTGGGGCAGGTGAGGAAGAGTGGTCGAATATGAAGTGGAAAACAAAGTTTGCTCATGTTTGTGTCTGAGCTGACGGCGGGATGCCAGCTTTACAAGGCGCTTAAAAGGGAGCCGGCGCCTCTCCAAGAGGGAGATGCTTTTGGATAAGAGCTGGGAGGTGTTGCGGTCCTGTTGCCACATGCAAGATGAAATAAATGTACGCGGGTAACTTTTAAAAAATGGATTATTTAAGCAGAGGAAACACAGTGTGTCTTTAGCAGGGACAGCGCGGTGTGCTGGGCCCAGCCTCCCATTCTCTGGACCAATCAGGTGGAAGCTCCTCCCTATATATGCACGGCGGTTGCCGGGCCGCCCATTACTGATCTGTGAGCGCTGACTGAGTCCTCCTGCAGAACAATGGCTGAAACTGCACCCGCTGCCGTGGCTCCGCCGGCGGAACCCGCCGCTGCCGCCAAGAAGAAGCAGAAGAGAGCAGCCGGCACTGCCAAGGCCAAAAAGCCCGCTGGGCCCAGCGTGTCCGACCTCGTCCTCAAGTGCGTGGCGGCCTCCACTGAGAGGAAGGGAGTCTCCCTGTCTGCCGTCAAGAAGGCTCTGGGCGCCGGGGGATATGACGTGGACAAGAACAACAGCAGAGTCAAGATTGCCCTCAAGAGCCTGGTGAGGAAAGGCGCCCTAGCCCAGCTCAAGGGCACCGGGGCCTCTGGATCCTTCAAGCTCAACAAGAAGCAGACGCAGGGCAAGGAGAAGGTGGCCAAGAAAGCGGCAGCCAAGAGCAAGACGCCCGCAGCAAAGAAGCCTGCCGGTGCTGCCAAGAAACCCAAAAAGGTGGCCGCCGGAGTCAAGAAGAGTCCCAAGAAGGTGAAGAAGCCGGCAGCCGCCAAGAGCCCAAAAAAGCCCAAGGCTGCTCCAGCCAAGAAGGCCGCCAAGAGCCCCGCAAAAGCCAAAGCAGTGAAGGCGAAAGCGGCAAAGAAGAGCCCGGCCAAGGTCGTGAAGCCCAAGGCCGTCAAACCCAAAGCGGCAAAGCCCAAAAAGGCTGCGCCCAAGAAGAAGTAGAGTCTCTCGCCGAGACCTTAAAAACACAAAAGGCTCTTTTAAGAGCCGCCCACAGTATCTGAAAGCGAGCTAGCTCATGCCTCTGCCTGACATGTACTGCGATACAACTGCATGTTCGAAAGACAAAGTGTAATAATGCACGGGGCCGTTGCGAGAGTCCCCGCTCGCCTCGGACGCCACGCGTGACCCTGGCCAGTCGGCACCCACCTATAAGCCCGCGTCAGTTGAGACCTTTGGGCATCGTGCACACACAGATTGGGGGTGTTGCGCCAGGTCGCATGCCCCACCATTAACTCTTTAACCGTGGAGTTTGGAGGCGCTGCCTAGCAAATGATGATGATGATGATGATGATGTGACATGTCAGCCAGCACACGGGGCATGTGTGTAACGAGGTCCGACTTCAGAGGCCGATTCACTGTGCTCGCTAGCCCCGGGTCCGAGGGCTGGTGGGGGAGGGCACTGGGAGGATGAATTGGGGCTGGGGGTGGGCGGGCTATTTCATCTGCCAAGAGCGTTTCATGAAGGGCCGAGCACAACCTATGGCAATCGCTCTTTCCTTTCCGTTTTGTTTGGCCAGCCAATCAAAGACCTCCTGTCCGCGTCTGCGTTTCATAGCCACGCCTTCTGACACTGACCAATCGCAGTGCACCGCGGGCTTTTTCAAACCGGTGCCCAGCCAATTGGAGGAGAGCTTGGTCTTTATATGCCGGCTCCCCTCCCGCCGGAGTCTGTTGTATCTATCGCTTGCAGAGAAAGCAGAGCTCGCAGTGCTGCCATGGCCCGTACTAAGCAGACCGCCCGCAAGTCCACCGGAGGCAAGGCGCCTCGCAAGCAGCTGGCCACCAAGGCTGCCCGTAAGAGCGCCCCCGCCACTGGCGGCGTGAAGAAACCTCACCGCTACCGTCCCGGCACTGTGGCTCTGAGGGAGATCCGCCGCTACCAGAAATCCACGGAGCTGCTCATCCGAAAACTGCCCTTCCAGCGCCTGGTGCGAGAAATCGCCCAGGACTTTAAGACCGACCTGCGCTTCCAGAGCTCGGCCGTCATGGCCCTGCAGGAGGCCAGCGAGGCCTACCTGGTCGGGCTCTTTGAGGACACGAACCTCTGCGCCATCCACGCCAAGAGGGTCACCATCATGCCCAAGGACATCCAGCTGGCCCGCCGCATCCGGGGCGAGAGGGCTTGAGTCAAAGCAGCACCGCAACCGCAGAAAACACCACAAAGGCTCTTTTAAGAGCCGCCACATTGTCACAAAACGAGCTGCTCCATTATATGCCCCTGCTCTTCACTTGCCCACGCGAGGGGGAGGGGTTGGGGTTTCCTCTCCCTGGACACAAAACCAGGCCCGCAAAATGCCCACATGTTTTTCGGTTCACGGGCGCTGGTATATGCCTGGCCACCAGGGTACGGCCCAAGCCGGTCCGATTCCCCTCCAGTCCCACTAGGGCCTCTCGCTCTCGCCGAGGGGCAGGCATTCTGGTTTATTTACCCTTTGGACACAGCGCCGCCCCATAACACAAGGAGGTAACTGCACTCTGGGTATGTGTCTCCTGAAGGGAGAGCCAGGGCTCTGTATCCTGCTCGGCTTGCACCTCTACCCTTTCCCCTGAGCGTGCCAATGGTTTGAGCTTTGCCAGAGGGCTGTGTGTGTGTGCGCGCGCGACATGCTGGTGAGAGAGTTGCTGGTTAGTGAGGCACGCAAAGAGCCCAGGCACAACATGGCTTCCTCCCACACGCCTGCCACGGGCCTCTGCAGATGGCTGCCCGTTTGTTTCACTTCATCACGTTACCACTGCCAAGCCCTCTCGCTGAGGTAGATAAGATACATTGTACACCATGTTGGGAGAATGGCAGAAGAGGGGAGGGATCTGTCTGGGGATTCCATGCATTACCCTAAGGGACGCACAAGGGGTTCTGGGAGACACGAACCAAAAGAAAGGCACGAGGTATGAAAACCGAGTGGCTCATTTCACCTCATTATTTGTTTTATTTTAGCGCCTTGTTGGGCAGGTCGAGGCCCCCTCTCCCCTCTCTCTCTCTCTCTCTCTTTCTCTCTATCTCGCCTCACTCTAACTTGCTCAGGTGATGGGCCGAGTGGGGTCTGCTGGGAATTTTGCCCGGCAGGGCAAAGCGCGGCGTTTGTCAGGCGTTCGTCAGGCTTTCGGGGCAGGGGCCAGAATGCCAGCTCCCTTCTCCCAGGAATCTTGCCCAGTGTCCCCAGACAGGCCTCTCCTCCCAGGCGTGAGATGAGGAGCAAGGAGGATAAAAAGTGGGGCCCTGGCTTCCTCAGAGGGTGCTTTGGCCAACCAGGAGAAGGACTCGGACTACAACGGGTCCTGGTGTATACCTGTTTATTCAAATAAAAGAAAAAGTCCTATGTGGCCCTATCGCTATGAGGGAAGTTCCCTGCCCTGCCTTCTAAAACAAAAACTAAGGGTGCTCGTCGAAGCCAGTCCAAAAATGAAAGAGCCCCGAGACAAAATTCCTAGTTACTAACTGGCCCTAGCACTCTAGAAAATCTAACTGAAAGGAAAAGGAGGCTTGCCCAAAAGCCTCGGAATGGGCTGCTGCCAGGCCCGACTCGTAGAGGACTTATGCATTATCCGTCTCAGAGTTCCTTTAGAAAGTCTTTACACAGCCCGCAGTCCTTGTATATGGAGTGTGCCAGTTAAAATTATAAATGCCTTCTGGATGGCTTTCTCCTCCTCCTTTGGGGAATGAAAAGACACACTCTTCTTCTTATATGCTTTTCAGCTTTTTACCACCTTCTATTAAGCCCCTTCGGGTATCACTCTGGTACACACCTCTATATATCCCACCTTTGTGGCACTGGGACTCCCCAACGTCCCGTGGCTCTTTGGCAGGGTAATTGGTTCTCAGTCCAATTAATGTCATATATTTGTCGGCTTCCCCAGCCTTGGAAACAAGCGGCGCGTATCCCTTTCTCGCCCCTTTTTCACAGGGCGTGTGCCCATTCAATTCTCTTAGGTTCTTGTTGTAAGGAACTCATGGCGGCAACAGTAAAGACAGATACAAGTGATCACAGTTCAAGGGTGTCGTTTAACCTGTATGTGCAGGTTGGAAAAATGCCTAATCTAAACCTAAATCTAAGATGGCAGCAGGCTACGACCATCAAATAATAACAAGGCAGTCCTAGCGCCGTCTTGTCAAATAAAAAGGGCCTCTACTAGAACAAAAAAACTATTGCCAATCCTTACAACTAAATACAAAAAGAGTGTGGGATAGGATTCACAAGAAAGAAAGAAGTGTTCACAAATGATAAGTCAGGATGTGGCAGCTGGGGGGTCTCCCTCGCCCCCGTTTTGAGCATGGGACAAGGCGGGACTCCAGAGCACAGCACACTCTCTCTCTCTCTCTCTCTCGAGCTTTCCCAGCACGAGACGACAGTGCCGTGCTCAGCTATCAGGACCTTCGGTGGCTACGTTTCTTTTCTACAAAATGTCTCTTGCTTCCGAGGACCTGATGTGTTCGAAATAACAAACAAAAAGTTCCTTTCCGCTTGTACGTTGGGTGAGGACTTTTCACCGCTGGATCGCCCTCTTCCGGGCTCAGACCCACAAAAGTCCCTAGCGATCTCAGGACCTTCGGTGGTTAGGTTTCTTGCTTCCGAGGGCCTGGTATGTTCAAAATAATAAACAAATGTTCTTTTCTGATTGCACCAGGGCGATGGTCCTTCGCCCCTGGGTCTCCCTCTTCCGGGCTCAGACCCCTCCCGAATGTCGGCCTCCCTCCGTCGGGTCCACTACGGCTTTTATTGCAAAACAATTTCACCCTTCACATTCACAAGTCTTTGGCCGTGTCCTGGCCACCTGGATGACAGATCCCCGGGGACTAGTCAGGGAGACACCTTACCTTCAGGTTTCTGACCTTGTCCCGAAGGCGGCTTCCCCAGGCTTGATACACAGTGTTCGCATCACTTCCCCTCTGTTTTACTTGGGTCGCGTTGCGTGCAGGGTCGGACTGGGCCATAACATTGTCTCGGGCACCAATGAAAAAGTGGCCCACAGTTGCAAATGGCTATTCATTCCTTCCATCCTTTTGTGACACTGTTTGACTAGTAAGAATATGGATTCAGCAACACTGGTCAAAACTACTAGCCTCATAGCAAAGTAACTCATCACACTGGCCCACATTGGCCAGAAAAGTGGCCCACTTTGACCAAAACAACTGGCCCACACCAGCATTTTGTGTTTTTGGTTCGGCCATGGGCCTATTGCCCTATAGGCCAGTCCAAGCCTAGTTGCGTGCCCTTCCCACTCTTACAGACTTTCGTACAGTTGGCGGCTTCTCCAGCCGGGATATGCAGTATTCTTATCCCTCCCACTCGGTTTTACCTGTGTCTTGTGCCCGTTCCTTTTTCCCAGCCTCTCCTACCGCGGACGGCTTTGGCAGTCTTTGACCCCCAACCATTATAGCCCTCACTGGTGTCCTCACCTTTGGAGCGTTTGCGTCCCTGTCCGTGCTCGTCTCATCTCGCCGGTACAGGCCCTCGCCGGTTGGAGCTCGAGGGACCAGGGCTCCTTTCTTTCCTCTGGTCTCGGCGTTGGTTGGTGGGCGCCAGGCCCACCGCTGTCTCCTAGTGGACACGCCACCAGGGAAGGCGGTTTTCTTCCCGTCTTCGTTCCGCTCCTGTCCAGAGCCTCTTGCTCGGTCAGAGCACGCCGCCTTGCGGCCTTCAGCTACGCCACCACCGGCACGGCGTAGCTCCAGGACATATCCACAGAGGCTCGCCACTGCGTATTGAGGATTCTCCTCCTTCCGTAGGAGTCACTCTCTGTGTATCAGGTCTCTCCCCATTCACAGTTCCTACTGTGTGGAAGTAGGCCAGCACAATCGAAAAAGGTGTGGTCCTTCTTCCTTGACGGCGTCACTCTGATGAAACCCAGCCTTACCTGAAGCCAACAACGGGGTGGAAGGAGGATCACTGGTAGTTGTCGTCAAAATATGAGAACAAACCGTTTTTTCAAGTCCCATGACGGCGGACAATGTAGTCGGCTCAGGGAGGTCCTCATTGAACTTGGGAGTCCTTGTCCCTGAGAGGGATATCACTCCCAGCGTGGTCCCACTTGCCCAGACCGCTAGGGAGGGTCTTGCGGAGCAGGCCCACCTGCCTAGCCGCTGCGCAGGGCGGTGGAGGGGACAGGGTGTGTCAACTCTTCTCCCCCTGCGTGTCCCACAGGCACTGATTTCTGCCTCTCCTGTCCCACATAGACGTTCCCCCTTTAGGTGAGACATGCCCTCCTGTGTGCTTGGCCTGCCAAGCCCACGCATTCTCCTTCATGGCCAGGCCAGTGCCTGACGAGAGGGCAGAAGGCCCAAGATAATGTAGAGGAAAGTGACTGCAGGCCAACACTGCCCTTGCATGCATGTAGGATGCAAAGACAATCTCGTTCGACAAGCTGGCTGCCAGAAAATGGGCTCACTAATTGAACCCTGGAAGTGAGAATAACCCCCCATGAAACATGAAATCAATCTCTCTCTCTCTCTCTCTCTCTGCCCTGCCCTCACCCCCCCCATTCCCCCCCCTCCCAAGCACCCCACAGCCACCCACCACACTCCCCTCTTGTGAAATATGAGGGGATCGGGCTCCAAAAACATAGAAGCACTTGGGGCATGCAGGCCTATGTCCATTTGAAGGGGCGTTTCTAGGCTTGGCTAACACACACAGAGCTGTGTTATTTCCTTCCTCTTCAACGCGCTTTTTCTCTGGTCCGCGGAAGGTGAGGAGCGAAAACTTTATCGGGGACTGTAGGGAAAGAAGTGAACAAGGTTATGCTCACGCTGTTATGTGGGGCAGGTGAGGAAGAGTGGTCGAATATGAAGTGGAAAACAAAGTTTGCTCATGTTTGTGTCTGAGCTGACGGCGGGATGCCAGCTTTACAAGGCGCTTAAAAGGGAGCCGGCGCCTCTCCAAGAGGGAGATGCTTTTGGATAAGAGCTGGGAGGTGTTGCGGTCCTGTTGCCACATGCAAGATGAAATAAATGTACGCGGGTAACTTTTAAAAAATGGATTATTTAAGCAGAGGAAACACAGTGTGTCTTTAGCAGGGACAGCGCGGTGTGCTGGGCCCAGCCTCCCATTCTCTGGACCAATCAGGTGGAAGCTCCTCCCTATATATGCACGGCGGTTGCCGGGCCGCCCATTACTGATCTGTGAGCGCTGACTGAGTCCTCCTGCAGAACAATGGCTGAAACTGCACCCGCTGCCGTGGCTCCGCCGGCGGAACCCGCCGCTGCCGCCAAGAAGAAGCAGAAGAGAGCAGCCGGCACTGCCAAGGCCAAAAAGCCCGCTGGGCCCAGCGTGTCCGACCTCGTCCTCAAGTGCGTGGCGGCCTCCACTGAGAGGAAGGGAGTCTCCCTGTCTGCCGTCAAGAAGGCTCTGGGCGCCGGGGGATATGACGTGGACAAGAACAACAGCAGAGTCAAGATTGCCCTCAAGAGCCTGGTGAGGAAAGGCGCCCTAGCCCAGCTCAAGGGCACCGGGGCCTCTGGATCCTTCAAGCTCAACAAGAAGCAGACGCAGGGCAAGGAGAAGGTGGCCAAGAAAGCGGCAGCCAAGAGCAAGACGCCCGCAGCAAAGAAGCCTGCCGGTGCTGCCAAGAAACCCAAAAAGGTGGCCGCCGGAGTCAAGAAGAGTCCCAAGAAGGTGAAGAAGCCGGCAGCCGCCAAGAGCCCAAAAAAGCCCAAGGCTGCTCCAGCCAAGAAGGCCGCCAAGAGCCCCGCAAAAGCCAAAGCAGTGAAGGCGAAAGCGGCAAAGAAGAGCCCGGCCAAGGTCGTGAAGCCCAAGGCCGTCAAACCCAAAGCGGCAAAGCCCAAAAAGGCTGCGCCCAAGAAGAAGTAGAGTCTCTCGCCGAGACCTTAAAAACACAAAAGGCTCTTTTAAGAGCCGCCCACAGTATCTGAAAGCGAGCTAGCTCATGCCTCTGCCTGACATGTACTGCGATACAACTGCATGTTCGAAAGACAAAGTGTAATAATGCACGGGGCCGTTGCGAGAGTCCCCGCTCGCCTCGGACGCCACGCGTGACCCTGGCCAGTCGGCACCCACCTATAAGCCCGCGTCAGTTGAGACCTTTGGGCATCGTGCACACACAGATTGGGGGTGTTGCGCCAGGTCGCATGCCCCACCATTAACTCTTTAACCGTGGAGTTTGGAGGCGCTGCCTAGCAAATGATGATGATGATGATGATGATGTGACATGTCAGCCAGCACACGGGGCATGTGTGTAACGAGGTCCGACTTCAGAGGCCGATTCACTGTGCTCGCTAGCCCCGGGTCCGAGGGCTGGTGGGGGAGGGCACTGGGAGGATGAATTGGGGCTGGGGGTGGGCGGGCTATTTCATCTGCCAAGAGCGTTTCATGAAGGGCCGAGCACAACCTATGGCAATCGCTCTTTCCTTTCCGTTTTGTTTGGCCAGCCAATCAAAGACCTCCTGTCCGCGTCTGCGTTTCATAGCCACGCCTTCTGACACTGACCAATCGCAGTGCACCGCGGGCTTTTTCAAACCGGTGCCCAGCCAATTGGAGGAGAGCTTGGTCTTTATATGCCGGCTCCCCTCCCGCCGGAGTCTGTTGTATCTATCGCTTGCAGAGAAAGCAGAGCTCGCAGTGCTGCCATGGCCCGTACTAAGCAGACCGCCCGCAAGTCCACCGGAGGCAAGGCGCCTCGCAAGCAGCTGGCCACCAAGGCTGCCCGTAAGAGCGCCCCCGCCACTGGCGGCGTGAAGAAACCTCACCGCTACCGTCCCGGCACTGTGGCTCTGAGGGAGATCCGCCGCTACCAGAAATCCACGGAGCTGCTCATCCGAAAACTGCCCTTCCAGCGCCTGGTGCGAGAAATCGCCCAGGACTTTAAGACCGACCTGCGCTTCCAGAGCTCGGCCGTCATGGCCCTGCAGGAGGCCAGCGAGGCCTACCTGGTCGGGCTCTTTGAGGACACGAACCTCTGCGCCATCCACGCCAAGAGGGTCACCATCATGCCCAAGGACATCCAGCTGGCCCGCCGCATCCGGGGCGAGAGGGCTTGAGTCAAAGCAGCACCGCAACCGCAGAAAACACCACAAAGGCTCTTTTAAGAGCCGCCACATTGTCACAAAACGAGCTGCTCCATTATATGCCCCTGCTCTTCACTTGCCCACGCGAGGGGGAGGGGTTGGGGTTTCCTCTCCCTGGACACAAAACCAGGCCCGCAAAATGCCCACATGTTTTTCGGTTCACGGGCGCTGGTATATGCCTGGCCACCAGGGTACGGCCCAAGCCGGTCCGATTCCCCTCCAGTCCCACTAGGGCCTCTCGCTCTCGCCGAGGGGCAGGCATTCTGGTTTATTTACCCTTGGGACACAGCGCCGCCCCATAACACAAGGAGGTAACTGCACTCTGGGTATGTGTCTCCTGAAGGGAGAGCCAGGGCTCTGTATCCTGCTCGGCTTGCACCTCTACCCTTTCCCCTGAGCGTGCCAATGGTTTGAGCTTTGCCAGAGGGCTGTGTGTGTGTGCGCGCGCGACATGCTGGTGAGAGAGTTGCTGGTTAGTGAGGCACGCAAAGAGCCCAGGCACAACATGGCTTCCTCCCACACGCCTGCCACGGGCCTCTGCAGATGGCTGCCCGTTTGTTTCACTTCATCACGTTACCACTGCCAAGCCCTCTCGCTGAGGTAGATAAGATACATTGTACACCATGTTGGGAGAATGGCAGAAGAGGGGAGGGATCTGTCTGGGGATTCCATGCATTACCCTAAGGGACGCACAAGGGGTTCTGGGAGACACGAACCAAAAGAAAGGCACGAGGTATGAAAACCGAGTGGCTCATTTCACCTCATTATTTGTTTTATTTTAGCGCCTTGTTGGGCAGGTCGAGGCCCCCTCCCCCTCTCTCTCTCTCTCTCTTTCTCTCTATCTCGCCTCACTCTAACTTGCTCAGGTGATGGGCCGAGTGGGGTCTGCTGGGAATTTTGCCCGGCAGGGCAAAGCCCGGCAGGGCAAAGCGCGGCGTTTGTCAGGCGTTCGTCAGGCTTTCGGGGCAGGGGCCAGAATGCCAGCTCCCTTCTCCCAGGAATCTTGCCCAGTGTCCCCAGACAGGCCTCTCCTCCCAGGCGTGAGATGAGGAGCAAGGAGGATAAAAAGTGGGGCCCTGGCTTCCTCAGAGGGTGCTTTGGCCAACCAGGAGAAGGACTCGGACTACAACGGGTCCTGGTGTATACCTGTTTATTCAAATAAAAGAAAAAGTCCTATGTGGCCCTATCGCTATGAGGGAAGTTCCCTGCCCTGCCTTCTAAAACAAAAACTAAGGGTGCTCGTCGAAGCCAGTCCAAAAATGAAAGAGCCCCGAGACAAAATTCCTAGTTACTAACTGGCCCTAGCACTCTAGAAAATCTAACTGAAAGGAAAAGGAGGCTTGCCCAAAAGCCTCGGAATGGGCTGCTGCCAGGCCCGACTCGTAGAGGACTTATGCATTATCCGTCTCAGAGTTCCTTTAGAAAGTCTTTACACAGCCCGCAGTCCTTGTATATGGAGTGTGCCAGTTAAAATTATAAATGCCTTCTGGATGGCTTTCTCCTCCTCCTTTGGGGAATGAAAAGACACACTCTTCTTCTTATATGCTTTTCAGCTTTTTACCACCTTCTATTAAGCCCCTTCGGGTATCACTCTGGTACACACCTCTATATATCCCACCTTTGTGGCACTGGGACTCCCCAACGTCCCGTGGCTCTTTGGCAGGGTAATTGGTTCTCAGTCCAATTAATGTCATATATTTGTCGGCTTCCCCAGCCTTGGAAACAAGCGGCGCGTATCCCTTTCTCGCCCCTTTTTCACAGGGCGTGTGCCCATTCAATTCTCTTAGGTTCTTGTTGTAAGGAACTCATGGCGGCAACAGTAAAGACAGATACAAGTGATCACAGTTCAAGGGTGTCGTTTAACCTGTATGTGCAGGTTGGAAAAATGCCTAATCTAAACCTAAATCTAAGATGGCAGCAGGCTACGACCATCAAATAATAACAAGGCAGTCCTAGCGCCGTCTTGTCAAATAAAAAGGGCCTCTACTAGAACAAAAAAACTATTGCCAATCCTTACAACTAAATACAAAAAGAGTGTGGGATAGGATTCACAAGAAAGAAAGAAGTGTTCACAAATGATAAGTCAGGATGTGGCAGCTGGGGGGTCTCCCTCGCCCCCGTTTTGAGCATGGGACAAGGCGGGACTCCAGAGCACAGCACACTCTCTCTCTCTCTCTCTCTCGAGCTTTCCCAGCACGAGACGACAGTGCCGTGCTCAGCTATCAGGACCTTCGGTGGCTACGTTTCTTTTCTACAAAATGTCTCTTGCTTCCGAGGACCTGATGTGTTCGAAATAACAAACAAAAAGTTCCTTTCCGCTTGTACGTTGGGTGAGGACTTTTCACCGCTGGATCGCCCTCTTCCGGGCTCAGACCCACAAAAGTCCCTAGCGATCTCAGGACCTTCGGTGGTTAGGTTTCTTGCTTCCGAGGGCCTGGTATGTTCAAAATAATAAACAAATGTTCTTTTCTGATTGCACCAGGGCGATGGTCCTTCGCCCCTGGGTCTCCCTCTTCCGGGCTCAGACCCCTCCCGAATGTCGGCCTCCCTCCGTCGGGTCCACTACGGCTTTTATTGCAAAACAATTTCACCCTTCACATTCACAAGTCTTTGGCCGTGTCCTGGCCACCTGGATGACAGATCCCCGGGGACTAGTCAGGGAGACACCTTACCTTCAGGTTTCTGACCTTGTCCCGAAGGCGGCTTCCCCAGGCTTGATACACAGTGTTCGCATCACTTCCCCTCTGTTTTACTTGGGTCGCGTTGCGTGCAGGGTCGGACTGGGCCATAACATTGTCTCGGGCACCAATGAAAAAGTGGCCCACAGTTGCAAATGGCTATTCATTCCTTCCATCCTTTTGTGACACTGTTTGACTAGTAAGAATATGGATTCAGCAACACTGGTCAAAACTACTAGCCTCATAGCAAAGTAACTCATCACACTGGCCCACATTGGCCAGAAAAGTGGCCCACTTTGACCAAAACAACTGGCCCACACCAGCATTTTGTGTTTTTGGTTCGGCCATGGGCCTATTGCCCTATAGGCCAGTCCAAGCCTAGTTGCGTGCCCTTCCCACTCTTACAGACTTTCGTACAGTTGGCGGCTTCTCCAGCCGGGATATGCAGTATTCTTATCCCTCCCACTCGGTTTTACCTGTGTCTTGTGCCCGTTCCTTTTTCCCAGCCTCTCCTACCGCGGACGGCTTTGGCAGTCTTTGACCCCCAACCATTATAGCCCTCACTGGTGTCCTCACCTTTGGAGCGTTTGCGTCCCTGTCCGTGCTCGTCTCATCTCGCCGGTACAGGCCCTCGCCGGTTGGAGCTCGAGGGACCAGGGCTCCTTTCTTTCCTCTGGTCTCGGCGTTGGTTGGTGGGCGCCAGGCCCACCGCTGTCTCCTAGTGGACACGCCACCAGGGAAGGCGGTTTTCTTCCCGTCTTCGTTCCGCTCCTGTCCAGAGCCTCTTGCTCGGTCAGAGCACGCCGCCTTGCGGCCTTCAGCTACGCCACCACCGGCACGGCGTAGCTCCAGGACATATCCACAGAGGCTCGCCACTGCGTATTGAGGATTCTCCTCCTTCCGTAGGAGTCACTCTCTGTGTATCAGGTCTCTCCCCATTCACAGTTCCTACTGTGTGGAAGTAGGCCAGCACAATCGAAAAAGGTGTGGTCCTTCTTCCTTGACGGCGTCACTCTGATGAAACCCAGCCTTACCTGAAGCCAACAACGGGGTGGAAGGAGGATCACTGGTAGTTGTCGTCAAAATATGAGAACAAACCGTTTTTTCAAGTCCCATGACGGCGGACAATGTAGTCGGCTCAGGGAGGTCCTCATTGAACTTGGGAGTCCTTGACCCTGAGAGGGATATCACTCCCAGCGTGGTCCCACTTGCCCAGACCGCTAGGGAGGGTCTTGCGGAGCAGGCCCACCTGCCTAGCCGCTGCGCAGGGCGGTGGAGGGGACAGGGTGTGTCAACTCTTCTCCCCCTGCGTGTCCCACAGGCACTGATTTCTGCCTCTCCTGTCCCACATAGACGTTCCCCCTTTAGGTGAGACATGCCCTCCTGTGTGCTTGGCCTGCCAAGCCCACGCATTCTCCTTCATGGCCAGGCCAGTGCCTGACGAGAGGGCAGAAGGCCCAAGATAATGTAGAGGAAAGTGACTGCAGGCCAACACTGCCCTTGCATGCATGTAGGATGCAAAGACAATCTCGTTCGACAAGCTGGCTGCCAGAAAATGGGCTCACTAATTGAACCCTGGAAGTGAGAATAACCCCCCATGAAACATGAAATCAATCTCTCTCTCTCTCTCTCTCTCTGCCCTGCCCTCACCCCCCCCATTCCCCCCCCTCCCAAGCACCCCACAGCCACCCACCACACTCCCCTCTTGTGAAATATGAGGGGATCGGGCTCCAAAAACATAGAAGCACTTGGGGCATGCAGGCCTATGTCCATTTGAAGGGGCGTTTCTAGGCTTGGCTAACACACACAGAGCTGTGTTATTTCCTTCCTCTTCAACGCGCTTTTTCTCTGGTCCGCGGAAGGTGAGGAGCGAAAACTTTATCGGGGACTGTAGGGAAAGAAGTGAACAAGGTTATGCTCACGCTGTTATGTGGGGCAGGTGAGGAAGAGTGGTCGAATATGAAGTGGAAAACAAAGTTTGCTCATGTTTGTGTCTGAGCTGACGGCGGGATGCCAGCTTTACAAGGCGCTTAAAAGGGAGCCGGCGCCTCTCCAAGAGGGAGATGCTTTTGGATAAGAGCTGGGAGGTGTTGCGGTCCTGTTGCCACATGCAAGATGAAATAAATGTACGCGGGTAACTTTTAAAAAATGGATTATTTAAGCAGAGGAAACACAGTGTGTCTTTAGCAGGGACAGCGCGGTGTGCTGGGCCCAGCCTCCCATTCTCTGGACCAATCAGGTGGAAGCTCCTCCCTATATATGCACGGCGGTTGCCGGGCCGCCCATTACTGATCTGTGAGCGCTGACTGAGTCCTCCTGCAGAACAATGGCTGAAACTGCACCCGCTGCCGTGGCTCCGCCGGCGGAACCCGCCGCTGCCGCCAAGAAGAAGCAGAAGAGAGCAGCCGGCACTGCCAAGGCCAAAAAGCCCGCTGGGCCCAGCGTGTCCGACCTCGTCCTCAAGTGCGTGGCGGCCTCCACTGAGAGGAAGGGAGTCTCCCTGTCTGCCGTCAAGAAGGCTCTGGGCGCCGGGGGATATGACGTGGACAAGAACAACAGCAGAGTCAAGATTGCCCTCAAGAGCCTGGTGAGGAAAGGCGCCCTAGCCCAGCTCAAGGGCACCGGGGCCTCTGGATCCTTCAAGCTCAACAAGAAGCAGACGCAGGGCAAGGAGAAGGTGGCCAAGAAAGCGGCAGCCAAGAGCAAGACGCCCGCAGCAAAGAAGCCTGCCGGTGCTGCCAAGAAACCCAAAAAGGTGGCCGCCGGAGTCAAGAAGAGTCCCAAGAAGGTGAAGAAGCCGGCAGCCGCCAAGAGCCCAAAAAAGCCCAAGGCTGCTCCAGCCAAGAAGGCCGCCAAGAGCCCCGCAAAAGCCAAAGCAGTGAAGGCGAAAGCGGCAAAGAAGAGCCCGGCCAAGGTCGTGAAGCCCAAGGCCGTCAAACCCAAAGCGGCAAAGCCCAAAAAGGCTGCGCCCAAGAAGAAGTAGAGTCTCTCGCCGAGACCTTAAAAACACAAAAGGCTCTTTTAAGAGCCGCCCACAGTATCTGAAAGCGAGCTAGCTCATGCCTCTGCCTGACATGTACTGCGATACAACTGCATGTTCGAAAGACAAAGTGTAATAATGCACGGGGCCGTTGCGAGAGTCCCCGCTCGCCTCGGACGCCACGCGTGACCCTGGCCAGTCGGCACCCACCTATAAGCCCGCGTCAGTTGAGACCTTTGGGCATCGTGCACACACAGATTGGGGGTGTTGCGCCAGGTCGCATGCCCCACCATTAACTCTTTAACCGTGGAGTTTGGAGGCGTTGCCTAGCAAATGATGATGATGATGATGATGATGTGACATGTCAGCCAGCACACGGGGCATGTGTGTAACGAGGTCCGACTTCAGAGGCCGATTCACTGTGCTCGCTAGCCCCGGGTCCGAGGGCTGGTGGGGGAGGGCACTGGGAGGATGAATTGGGGCTGGGGGTGGGCGGGCTATTTCATCTGCCAAGAGCGTTTCATGAAGGGCCGAGCACAACCTATGGCAATCGCTCTTTCCTTTCCGTTTTGTTTGGCCAGCCAATCAAAGACCTCCTGTCCGCGTCTGCGTTTCATAGCCACGCCTTCTGACACTGACCAATCGCAGTGCACCGCGGGCTTTTTCAAACCGGTGCCCAGCCAATTGGAGGAGAGCTTGGTCTTTATATGCCGGCTCCCCTCCCGCCGGAGTCTGTTGTATCTATCGCTTGCAGAGAAAGCAGAGCTCGCAGTGCTGCCATGGCCCGTACTAAGCAGACCGCCCGCAAGTCCACCGGAGGCAAGGCGCCTCGCAAGCAGCTGGCCACCAAGGCTGCCCGTAAGAGCGCCCCCGCCACTGGCGGCGTGAAGAAACCTCACCGCTACCGTCCCGGCACTGTGGCTCTGAGGGAGATCCGCCGCTACCAGAAATCCACGGAGCTGCTCATCCGAAAACTGCCCTTCCAGCGCCTGGTGCGAGAAATCGCCCAGGACTTTAAGACCGACCTGCGCTTCCAGAGCTCGGCCGTCATGGCCCTGCAGGAGGCCAGCGAGGCCTACCTGGTCGGGCTCTTTGAGGACACGAACCTCTGCGCCATCCACGCCAAGAGGGTCACCATCATGCCCAAGGACATCCAGCTGGCCCGCCGCATCCGGGGCGAGAGGGCTTGAGTCAAAGCAGCACCGCAACCGCAGAAAACACCACAAAGGCTCTTTTAAGAGCCGCCACATTGTCACAAAACGAGCTGCTCCATTATATGCCCCTGCTCTTCACTTGCCCACGCGAGGGGGAGGGGTTGGGGTTTCCTCTCCCTGGACACAAAACCAGGCCCGCAAAATGCCCACATGTTTTTCGGTTCACGGGCGCTGGTATATGCCTGGCCACCAGGGTACGGCCCAAGCCGGTCCGATTCCCCTCCAGTCCCACTAGGGCCTCTCGCTCTCGCCGAGGGGCAGGCATTCTGGTTTATTTACCCTTTGGACACAGCGCCGCCCCATAACACAAGGAGGTAACTGCACTCTGGGTATGTGTCTCCTGAAGGGAGAGCCAGGGCTCTGTATCCTGCTCGGCTTGCACCTCTACCCTTTCCCCTGAGCGTGCCAATGGTTTGAGCTTTGCCAGAGGGCTGTGTGTGTGTGCGCGCGCGACATGCTGGTGAGAGAGTTGCTGGTTAGTGAGGCACGCAAAGAGCCCAGGCACAACATGGCTTCCTCCCACACGCCTGCCACGGGCCTCTGCAGATGGCTGCCCGTTTGTTTCACTTCATCACGTTACCACTGCCAAGCCCTCTCGCTGAGGTAGATAAGATACATTGTACACCATGTTGGGAGAATGGCAGAAGAGGGGAGGGATCTGTCTGGGGATTCCATGCATTACCCTAAGGGACGCACAAGGGGTTCTGGGAGACACGAACCAAAAGAAAGGCACGAGGTATGAAAACCGAGTGGCTCATTTCACCTCATTATTTGTTTTATTTTAGCGCCTTGTTGGGCAGGTCGAGGCCCCCTCCCCCTCTCTCTCTCTCTCTCTTTCTCTCTATCTCGCCTCACTCTAACTTGCTCAGGTGATGGGCCGAGTGGGGTCTGCTGGGAATTTTGCCCGGCAGGGCAAAGCCCGGCAGGGCAAAGCGCGGCGTTTGTCAGGCGTTCGTCAGGCTTTCGGGGCAGGGGCCAGAATGCCAGCTCCCTTCTCCCAGGAATCTTGCCCAGTGTCCCCAGACAGGCCTCTCCTCCCAGGCGTGAGATGAGGAGCAAGGAGGATAAAAAGTGGGGCCCTGGCTTCCTCAGAGGGTGCTTTGGCCAACCAGGAGAAGGACTCGGACTACAACGGGTCCTGGTGTATACCTGTTTATTCAAATAAAAGAAAAAGTCCTATGTGGCCCTATCGCTATGAGGGAAGTTCCCTGCCCTGCCTTCTAAAACAAAAACTAAGGGTGCTCGTCGAAGCCAGTCCAAAAATGAAAGAGCCCCGAGACAAAATTCCTAGTTACTAACTGGCCCTAGCACTCTAGAAAATCTAACTGAAAGGAAAAGGAGGCTTGCCCAAAAGCCTCGGAATGGGCTGCTGCCAGGCCCGACTCGTAGAGGACTTATGCATTATCCGTCTCAGAGTTCCTTTAGAAAGTCTTTACACAGCCCGCAGTCCTTGTATATGGAGTGTGCCAGTTAAAATTATAAATGCCTTCTGGATGGCTTTCTCCTCCTCCTTTGGGGAATGAAAAGACACACTCTTCTTCTTATATGCTTTTCAGCTTTTTACCACCTTCTATTAAGCCCCTTCGGGTATCACTCTGGTACACACCTCTATATATCCCACCTTTGTGGCACTGGGACTCCCCAACGTCCCGTGGCTCTTTGGCAGGGTAATTGGTTCTCAGTCCAATTAATGTCATATATTTGTCGGCTTCCCCAGCCTTGGAAACAAGCGGCGCGTATCCCTTTCTCGCCCCTTTTTCACAGGGCGTGTGCCCATTCAATTCTCTTAGGTTCTTGTTGTAAGGAACTCATGGCGGCAACAGTAAAGACAGATACAAGTGATCACAGTTCAAGGGTGTCGTTTAACCTGTATGTGCAGGTTGGAAAAATGCCTAATCTAAACCTAAATCTAAGATGGCAGCAGGCTACGACCATCAAATAATAACAAGGCAGTCCTAGCGCCGTCTTGTCAAATAAAAAGGGCCTCTACTAGAACAAAAAAACTATTGCCAATCCTTACAACTAAATACAAAAAGAGTGTGGGATAGGATTCACAAGAAAGAAAGAAGTGTTCACAAATGATAAGTCAGGATGTGGCAGCTGGGGGGTCTCCCTCGCCCCCGTTTTGAGCATGGGACAAGGCGGGACTCCAGAGCACAGCACACTCTCTCTCTCTCTCTCTCTCGAGCTTTCCCAGCACGAGACGACAGTGCCGTGCTCAGCTATCAGGACCTTCGGTGGCTACGTTTCTTTTCTACAAAATGTCTCTTGCTTCCGAGGACCTGATGTGTTCGAAATAACAAACAAAAAGTTCCTTTCCGCTTGTACGTTGGGTGAGGACTTTTCACCGCTGGATCGCCCTCTTCCGGGCTCAGACCCACAAAAGTCCCTAGCGATCTCAGGACCTTCGGTGGTTAGGTTTCTTGCTTCCGAGGGCCTGGTATGTTCAAAATAATAAACAAATGTTCTTTTCTGATTGCACCAGGGCGATGGTCCTTCGCCCCTGGGTCTCCCTCTTCCGGGCTCAGACCCCTCCCGAATGTCGGCCTCCCTCCGTCGGGTCCACTACGGCTTTTATTGCAAAACAATTTCACCCTTCACATTCACAAGTCTTTGGCCGTGTCCTGGCCACCTGGATGACAGATCCCCGGGGACTAGTCAGGGAGACACCTTACCTTCAGGTTTCTGACCTTGTCCCGAAGGCGGCTTCCCCAGGCTTGATACACAGTGTTCGCATCACTTCCCCTCTGTTTTACTTGGGTCGCGTTGCGTGCAGGGTCGGACTGGGCCATAACATTGTCTCGGGCACCAATGAAAAAGTGGCCCACAGTTGCAAATGGCTATTCATTCCTTCCATCCTTTTGTGACACTGTTTGACTAGTAAGAATATGGATTCAGCAACACTGGTCAAAACTACTAGCCTCATAGCAAAGTAACTCATCACACTGGCCCACATTGGCCAGAAAAGTGGCCCACTTTGACCAAAACAACTGGCCCACACCAGCATTTTGTGTTTTTGGTTCGGCCATGGGCCTATTGCCCTATAGGCCAGTCCAAGCCTAGTTGCGTGCCCTTCCCACTCTTACAGACTTTCGTACAGTTGGCGGCTTCTCCAGCCGGGATATGCAGTATTCTTATCCCTCCCACTCGGTTTTACCTGTGTCTTGTGCCCGTTCCTTTTTCCCAGCCTCTCCTACCGCGGACGGCTTTGGCAGTCTTTGACCCCCAACCATTATAGCCCTCACTGGTGTCCTCACCTTTGGAGCGTTTGCGTCCCTGTCCGTGCTCGTCTCATCTCGCCGGTACAGGCCCTCGCCGGTTGGAGCTCGAGGGACCAGGGCTCCTTTCTTTCCTCTGGTCTCGGCGTTGGTTGGTGGGCGCCAGGCCCACCGCTGTCTCCTAGTGGACACGCCACCAGGGAAGGCGGTTTTCTTCCCGTCTTCGTTCCGCTCCTGTCCAGAGCCTCTTGCTCGGTCAGAGCACGCCGCCTTGCGGCCTTCAGCTACGCCACCACCGGCACGGCGTAGCTCCAGGACATATCCACAGAGGCTCGCCACTGCGTATTGAGGATTCTCCTCCTTCCGTAGGAGTCACTCTCTGTGTATCAGGTCTCTCCCCATTCACAGTTCCTACTGTGTGGAAGTAGGCCAGCACAATCGAAAAAGGTGTGGTCCTTCTTCCTTGACGGCGTCACTCTGATGAAACCCAGCCTTACCTGAAGCCAACAACGGGGTGGAAGGAGGATCACTGGTAGTTGTCGTCAAAATATGAGAACAAACCGTTTTTTCAAGTCCCATGACGGCGGACAATGTAGTCGGCTCAGGGAGGTCCTCATTGAACTTGGGAGTCCTTGTCCCTGAGAGGGATATCACTCCCAGCGTGGTCCCACTTGCCCAGACCGCTAGGGAGGGTCTTGCGGAGCAGGCCCACCTGCCTAGCCGCTGCGCAGGGCGGTGGAGGGGACAGGGTGTGTCAACTCTTCTCCCCCTGCGTGTCCCACAGGCACTGATTTCTGCCTCTCCTGTCCCACATAGACGTTCCCCCTTTAGGTGAGACATGCCCTCCTGTGTGCTTGGCCTGCCAAGCCCAAGCATTCTCCTGTAAAGACAGATACAAGTGATCACAGTTCAAGGGTGTCGTTTAACCTGTATGTGCAGGTTGGAAAAATGCCTAATCTAAACCTAAATCTAAGATGGCAGCAGGCTACGACCATCAAATAATAACAAGGCAGTCCTAGCGCCGTCTTGTCAAATAAAAAGGGCCTCTACTAGAACAAAAAAACTATTGCCAATCCTTACAACTAAATACAAAAAGAGTGTGGGATAGGATTCACAAGAAAGAAAGAAGTGTTCACAAATGATAAGTCAGGATGTGGCAGCTGGGGGGTCTCCCTCGCCCCCGTTTTGAGCATGGGACAAGGCGGGACTCCAGAGCACAGCACACTCTCTCTCTCTCTCTCTCTCTCTCTCTCTCTCTCTCTCGAGCTTTCCCAGCACGAGACGACAGTGCCGTGCTCAGCTATCAGGACCTTCGGTGGCTACGTTTCTTTTCTACAAAATGTCTCTTGCTTCCGAGGACCTGATGTGTTCGAAATAACAAACAAAAAGTTCCTTTCCGCTTGTACGTTGGGTGAGGACTTTTCACCGCTGGATCGCCCTCTTCCGGGCTCAGACCCACAAAAGTCCCTAGCGATCTCAGGACCTTCGGTGGTTAGGTTTCTTGCTTCCGAGGGCCTGGTATGTTCAAAATAATAAACAAATGTTCTTTTCTGATTGCACCAGGGCGATGGTCCTTCGCCCCTGGGTCTCCCTCTTCCGGGCTCAGACCCCTCCCGAATGTCGGCCTCCCTCCGTCGGGTCCACTACGGCTTTTATTGCAAAACAATTTCACCCTTCACATTCACAAGTCTTTGGCCGTGTCCTGGCCACCTGGATGACAGATCCCCGGGGACTAGTCAGGGAGACACCTTACCTTCAGGTTTCTGACCTTGTCCCGAAGGCGGCTTCCCCAGGCTTGATACACAGTGTTCGCATCACTTCCCCTCTGTTTTACTTGGGTCGCGTTGCGTGCAGGGTCGGACTGGGCCATAACATTGTCTCGGGCACCAATGAAAAAGTGGCCCACAGTTGCAAATGGCTATTCATTCCTTCCATCCTTTTGTGACACTGTTTGACTAGTAAGAATATGGATTCAGCAACACTGGTCAAAACTACTAGCCTCATAGCAAAGTAACTCATCACACTGGCCCACATTGGCCAGAAAAGTGGCCCACTTTGACCAAAACAACTGGCCCACACCAGCATTTTGTGTTTTTGGTTCGGCCATGGGCCTATTGCCCTATAGGCCAGTCCAAGCCTAGTTGCGTGCCCTTCCCACTCTTACAGACTTTCGTACAGTTGGCGGCTTCTCCAGCCGGGATATGCAGTATTCTTATCCCTCCCACTCGGTTTTACCTGTGTCTTGTGCCCGTTCCTTTTTCCCAGCCTCTCCTACCGCGGACGGCTTTGGCAGTCTTTGACCCCCAACCATTATAGCCCTCACTGGTGTCCTCACCTTTGGAGCGTTTGCGTCCCTGTCCGTGCTCGTCTCATCTCGCCGGTACAGGCCCTCGCCGGTTGGAGCTCGAGGGACCAGGGCTCCTTTCTTTCCTCTGGTCTCGGCGTTGGTTGGTGGGCGCCAGGCCCACCGCTGTCTCCTAGTGGACACGCCACCAGGGAAGGCGGTTTTCTTCCCGTCTTCGTTCCGCTCCTGTCCAGAGCCTCTTGCTCGGTCAGAGCACGCCGCCTTGCGGCCTTCAGCTACGCCACCACCGGCACGGCGTAGCTCCAGGACATATCCACAGAGGCTCGCCACTGCGTATTGAGGATTCTCCTCCTTCCGTAGGAGTCACTCTCTGTGTATCAGGTCTCTCCCCATTCACAGTTCCTACTGTGTGGAAGTAGGCCAGCACAATCGAAAAAGGTGTGGTCCTTCTTCCTTGACGGCGTCACTCTGATGAAACCCAGCCTTACCTGAAGCCAACAACGGGGTGGAAGGAGGATCACTGGTAGTTGTCGTCAAAATATGAGAACAAACCGTTTTTTCAAGTCCCATGACGGCGGACAATGTAGTCGGCTCAGGGAGGTCCTCATTGAACTTGGGAGTCCTTGTCCCTGAGAGGGATATCACTCCCAGCGTGGTCCCACTTGCCCAGACCGCTAGGGAGGGTCTTGCGGAGCAGGCCCACCTGCCTAGCCGCTGCGCAGGGCGGTGGAGGGGACAGGGTGTGTCAACTCTTCTCCCCCTGCGTGTCCCACAGGCACTGATTTCTGCCTCTCCTGTCCCACATAGACGTTCCCCCTTTAGGTGAGACATGCCCTCCTGTGTGCTTGGCCTGCCAAGCCCACGCATTCTCCTTCATGGCCAGGCCAGTGCCTGACGAGAGGGCAGAAGGCCCAAGATAATGTAGAGGAAAGTGACTGCAGGCCAACACTGCCCTTGCATGCATGTAGGATGCAAAGACAATCTCGTTCGACAAGCTGGCTGCCAGAAAATGGGCTCACTAATTGAACCCTGGAAGTGAGAATAACCCCCCATGAAACATGAAATCAATCTCTCTCTCTCTCTCTCTCTCTGCCCTGCCCTCACCCCCCCCATTCCCCCCCCTCCCAAGCACCCCACAGCCACCCACCACACTCCCCTCTTGTGAAATATGAGGGGATCGGGCTCCAAAAACATAGAAGCACTTGGGGCATGCAGGCCTATGTCCATTTGAAGGGGCGTTTCTAGGCTTGGCTAACACACACAGAGCTGTGTTATTTCCTTCCTCTTCAACGCGCTTTTTCTCTGGTCCGCGGAAGGTGAGGAGCGAAAACTTTATCGGGGACTGTAGGGAAAGAAGTGAACAAGGTTATGCTCACGCTGTTATGTGGGGCAGGTGAGGAAGAGTGGTCGAATATGAAGTGGAAAACAAAGTTTGCTCATGTTTGTGTCTGAGCTGACGGCGGGATGCCAGCTTTACAAGGCGCTTAAAAGGGAGCCGGCGCCTCTCCAAGAGGGAGATGCTTTTGGATAAGAGCTGGGAGGTGTTGCGGTCCTGTTGCCACATGCAAGATGAAATAAATGTACGCGGGTAACTTTTAAAAAATGGATTATTTAAGCAGAGGAAACACAGTGTGTCTTTAGCAGGGACAGCGCGGTGTGCTGGGCCCAGCCTCCCATTCTCTGGACCAATCAGGTGGAAGCTCCTCCCTATATATGCACGGCGGTTGCCGGGCCGCCCATTACTGATCTGTGAGCGCTGACTGAGTCCTCCTGCAGAACAATGGCTGAAACTGCACCCGCTGCCGTGGCTCCGCCGGCGGAACCCGCCGCTGCCGCCAAGAAGAAGCAGAAGAGAGCAGCCGGCACTGCCAAGGCCAAAAAGCCCGCTGGGCCCAGCGTGTCCGACCTCGTCCTCAAGTGCGTGGCGGCCTCCACTGAGAGGAAGGGAGTCTCCCTGTCTGCCGTCAAGAAGGCTCTGGGCGCCGGGGGATATGACGTGGACAAGAACAACAGCAGAGTCAAGATTGCCCTCAAGAGCCTGGTGAGGAAAGGCGCCCTAGCCCAGCTCAAGGGCACCGGGGCCTCTGGATCCTTCAAGCTCAACAAGAAGCAGACGCAGGGCAAGGAGAAGGTGGCCAAGAAAGCGGCAGCCAAGAGCAAGACGCCCGCAGCAAAGAAGCCTGCCGGTGCTGCCAAGAAACCCAAAAAGGTGGCCGCCGGAGTCAAGAAGAGTCCCAAGAAGGTGAAGAAGCCGGCAGCCGCCAAGAGCCCAAAAAAGCCCAAGGCTGCTCCAGCCAAGAAGGCCGCCAAGAGCCCCGCAAAAGCCAAAGCAGTGAAGGCGAAAGCGGCAAAGAAGAGCCCGGCCAAGGTCGTGAAGCCCAAGGCCGTCAAACCCAAAGCGGCAAAGCCCAAAAAGGCTGCGCCCAAGAAGAAGTAGAGTCTCTCGCCGAGACCTTAAAAACACAAAAGGCTCTTTTAAGAGCCGCCCACAGTATCTGAAAGCGAGCTAGCTCATGCCTCTGCCTGACATGTACTGCGATACAACTGCATGTTCGAAAGACAAAGTGTAATAATGCACGGGGCCGTTGCGAGAGTCCCCGCTCGCCTCGGACGCCACGCGTGACCCTGGCCAGTCGGCACCCACCTATAAGCCCGCGTCAGTTGAGACCTTTGGGCATCGTGCACACACAGATTGGGGGTGTTGCGCCAGGTCGCATGCCCCACCATTAACTCTTTAACCGTGGAGTTTGGAGGCGTTGCCTAGCAAATGATGATGATGATGATGATGATGTGACATGTCAGCCAGCACACGGGGCATGTGTGTAACGAGGTCCGACTTCAGAGGCCGATTCACTGTGCTCGCTAGCCCCGGGTCCGAGGGCTGGTGGGGGAGGGCACTGGGAGGATGAATTGGGGCTGGGGGTGGGCGGGCTATTTCATCTGCCAAGAGCGTTTCATGAAGGGCCGAGCACAACCTATGGCAATCGCTCTTTCCTTTCCGTTTTGTTTGGCCAGCCAATCAAAGACCTCCTGTCCGCGTCTGCGTTTCATAGCCACGCCTTCTGACACTGACCAATCGCAGTGCACCGCGGGCTTTTTCAAACCGGTGCCCAGCCAATTGGAGGAGAGCTTGGTCTTTATATGCCGGCTCCCCTCCCGCCGGAGTCTGTTGTATCTATCGCTTGCAGAGAAAGCAGAGCTCGCAGTGCTGCCATGGCCCGTACTAAGCAGACCGCCCGCAAGTCCACCGGAGGCAAGGCGCCTCGCAAGCAGCTGGCCACCAAGGCTGCCCGTAAGAGCGCCCCCGCCACTGGCGGCGTGAAGAAACCTCACCGCTACCGTCCCGGCACTGTGGCTCTGAGGGAGATCCGCCGCTACCAGAAATCCACGGAGCTGCTCATCCGAAAACTGCCCTTCCAGCGCCTGGTGCGAGAAATCGCCCAGGACTTTAAGACCGACCTGCGCTTCCAGAGCTCGGCCGTCATGGCCCTGCAGGAGGCCAGCGAGGCCTACCTGGTCGGGCTCTTTGAGGACACGAACCTCTGCGCCATCCACGCCAAGAGGGTCACCATCATGCCCAAGGACATCCAGCTGGCCCGCCGCATCCGGGGCGAGAGGGCTTGAGTCAAAGCAGCACCGCAACCGCAGAAAACACCACAAAGGCTCTTTTAAGAGCCGCCACATTGTCACAAAACGAGCTGCTCCATTATATGCCCCTGCTCTTCACTTGCCCACGCGAGGGGGAGGGGTTGGGGTTTCCTCTCCCTGGACACAAAACCAGGCCCGCAAAATGCCCACATGTTTTTCGGTTCACGGGCGCTGGTATATGCCTGGCCACCAGGGTACGGCCCAAGCCGGTCCGATTCCCCTCCAGTCCCACTAGGGCCTCTCGCTCTCGCCGAGGGGCAGGCATTCTGGTTTATTTACCCTTTGGACACAGCGCCGCCCCATAACACAAGGAGGTAACTGCACTCTGGGTATGTGTCTCCTGAAGGGAGAGCCAGGGCTCTGTATCCTGCTCGGCTTGCACCTCTACCCTTTCCCCTGAGCGTGCCAATGGTTTGAGCTTTGCCAGAGGGCTGTGTGTGTGTGCGCGCGCGACATGCTGGTGAGAGAGTTGCTGGTTAGTGAGGCACGCAAAGAGCCCAGGCACAACATGGCTTCCTCCCACACGCCTGCCACGGGCCTCTGCAGATGGCTGCCCGTTTGTTTCACTTCATCACGTTACCACTGCCAAGCCCTCTCGCTGAGGTAGATAAGATACATTGTACACCATGTTGGGAGAATGGCAGAAGAGGGGAGGGATCTGTCTGGGGATTCCATGCATTACCCTAAGGGACGCACAAGGGGTTCTGGGAGACACGAACCAAAAGAAAGGCACGAGGTATGAAAACCGAGTGGCTCATTTCACCTCATTATTTGTTTTATTTTAGCGCCTTGTTGGGCAGGTCGAGGCCCCCTCCCCCTCTCTCTCTCTCTCTCTTTCTCTCTATCTCGCCTCACTCTAACTTGCTCAGGTGATGGGCCGAGTGGGGTCTGCTGGGAATTTTGCCCGGCAGGGCAAAGCCCGGCAGGGCAAAGCGCGGCGTTTGTCAGGCGTTCGTCAGGCTTTCGGGGCAGGGGCCAGAATGCCAGCTCCCTTCTCCCAGGAATCTTGCCCAGTGTCCCCAGACAGGCCTCTCCTCCCAGGCGTGAGATGAGGAGCAAGGAGGATAAAAAGTGGGGCCCTGGCTTCCTCAGAGGGTGCTTTGGCCAACCAGGAGAAGGACTCGGACTACAACGGGTCCTGGTGTATACCTGTTTATTCAAATAAAAGAAAAAGTCCTATGTGGCCCTATCGCTATGAGGGAAGTTCCCTGCCCTGCCTTCTAAAACAAAAACTAAGGGTGCTCGTCGAAGCCAGTCCAAAAATGAAAGAGCCCCGAGACAAAATTCCTAGTTACTAACTGGCCCTAGCACTCTAGAAAATCTAACTGAAAGGAAAAGGAGGCTTGCCCAAAAGCCTCGGAATGGGCTGCTGCCAGGCCCGACTCGTAGAGGACTTATGCATTATCCGTCTCAGAGTTCCTTTAGAAAGTCTTTACACAGCCCGCAGTCCTTGTATATGGAGTGTGCCAGTTAAAATTATAAATGCCTTCTGGATGGCTTTCTCCTCCTCCTTTGGGGAATGAAAAGACACACTCTTCTTCTTATATGCTTTTCAGCTTTTTACCACCTTCTATTAAGCCCCTTCGGGTATCACTCTGGTACACACCTCTATATATCCCACCTTTGTGGCACTGGGACTCCCCAACGTCCCGTGGCTCTTTGGCAGGGTAATTGGTTCTCAGTCCAATTAATGTCATATATTTGTCGGCTTCCCCAGCCTTGGAAACAAGCGGCGCGTATCCCTTTCTCGCCCCTTTTTCACAGGGCGTGTGCCCATTCAATTCTCTTAGGTTCTTGTTGTAAGGAACTCATGGCGGCAACAGTAAAGACAGATACAAGTGATCACAGTTCAAGGGTGTCGTTTAACCTGTATGTGCAGGTTGGAAAAATGCCTAATCTAAACCTAAATCTAAGATGGCAGCAGGCTACGACCATCAAATAATAACAAGGCAGTCCTAGCGCCGTCTTGTCAAATAAAAAGGGCCTCTACTAGAACAAAAAAACTATTGCCAATCCTTACAACTAAATACAAAAAGAGTGTGGGATAGGATTCACAAGAAAGAAAGAAGTGTTCACAAATGATAAGTCAGGATGTGGCAGCTGGGGGGTCTCCCTCGCCCCCGTTTTGAGCATGGGACAAGGCGGGACTCCAGAGCACAGCACACTCTCTCTCTCTCTCTCTCTCGAGCTTTCCCAGCACGAGACGACAGTGCCGTGCTCAGCTATCAGGACCTTCGGTGGCTACGTTTCTTTTCTACAAAATGTCTCTTGCTTCCGAGGACCTGATGTGTTCGAAATAACAAACAAAAAGTTCCTTTCCGCTTGTACGTTGGGTGAGGACTTTTCACCGCTGGATCGCCCTCTTCCGGGCTCAGACCCACAAAAGTCCCTAGCGATCTCAGGACCTTCGGTGGTTAGGTTTCTTGCTTCCGAGGGCCTGGTATGTTCAAAATAATAAACAAATGTTCTTTTCTGATTGCACCAGGGCGATGGTCCTTCGCCCCTGGGTCTCCCTCTTCCGGGCTCAGACCCCTCCCGAATGTCGGCCTCCCTCCGTCGGGTCCACTACGGCTTTTATTGCAAAACAATTTCACCCTTCACATTCACAAGTCTTTGGCCGTGTCCTGGCCACCTGGATGACAGATCCCCGGGGACTAGTCAGGGAGACACCTTACCTTCAGGTTTCTGACCTTGTCCCGAAGGCGGCTTCCCCAGGCTTGATACACAGTGTTCGCATCACTTCCCCTCTGTTTTACTTGGGTCGCGTTGCGTGCAGGGTCGGACTGGGCCATAACATTGTCTCGGGCACCAATGAAAAAGTGGCCCACAGTTGCAAATGGCTATTCATTCCTTCCATCCTTTTGTGACACTGTTTGACTAGTAAGAATATGGATTCAGCAACACTGGTCAAAACTACTAGCCTCATAGCAAAGTAACTCATCACACTGGCCCACATTGGCCAGAAAAGTGGCCCACTTTGACCAAAACAACTGGCCCACACCAGCATTTTGTGTTTTTGGTTCGGCCATGGGCCTATTGCCCTATAGGCCAGTCCAAGCCTAGTTGCGTGCCCTTCCCACTCTTACAGACTTTCGTACAGTTGGCGGCTTCTCCAGCCGGGATATGCAGTATTCTTATCCCTCCCACTCGGTTTTACCTGTGTCTTGTGCCCGTTCCTTTTTCCCAGCCTCTCCTACCGCGGACGGCTTTGGCAGTCTTTGACCCCCAACCATTATAGCCCTCACTGGTGTCCTCACCTTTGGAGCGTTTGCGTCCCTGTCCGTGCTCGTCTCATCTCGCCGGTACAGGCCCTCGCCGGTTGGAGCTCGAGGGACCAGGGCTCCTTTCTTTCCTCTGGTCTCGGCGTTGGTTGGTGGGCGCCAGGCCCACCGCTGTCTCCTAGTGGACACGCCACCAGGGAAGGCGGTTTTCTTCCCGTCTTCGTTCCGCTCCTGTCCAGAGCCTCTTGCTCGGTCAGAGCACGCCGCCTTGCGGCCTTCAGCTACGCCACCACCGGCACGGCGTAGCTCCAGGACATATCCACAGAGGCTCGCCACTGCGTATTGAGGATTCTCCTCCTTCCGTAGGAGTCACTCTCTGTGTATCAGGTCTCTCCCCATTCACAGTTCCTACTGTGTGGAAGTAGGCCAGCACAATCGAAAAAGGTGTGGTCCTTCTTCCTTGACGGCGTCACTCTGATGAAACCCAGCCTTACCTGAAGCCAACAACGGGGTGGAAGGAGGATCACTGGTAGTTGTCGTCAAAATATGAGAACAAACCGTTTTTTCAAGTCCCATGACGGCGGACAATGTAGTCGGCTCAGGGAGGTCCTCATTGAACTTGGGAGTCCTTGTCCCTGAGAGGGATATCACTCCCAGCGTGGTCCCACTTGCCCAGACCGCTAGGGAGGGTCTTGCGGAGCAGGCCCACCTGCCTAGCCGCTGCGCAGGGCGGTGGAGGGGACAGGGTGTGTCAACTCTTCTCCCCCTGCGTGTCCCACAGGCACTGATTTCTGCCTCTCCTGTCCCACATAGACGTTCCCCCTTTAGGTGAGACATGCCCTCCTGTGTGCTTGGCCTGCCAAGCCCAAGCATTCTCCTGTAAAGACAGATACAAGTGATCACAGTTCAAGGGTGTCGTTTAACCTGTATGTGCAGGTTGGAAAAATGCCTAATCTAAACCTAAATCTAAGATGGCAGCAGGCTACGACCATCAAATAATAACAAGGCAGTCCTAGCGCCGTCTTGTCAAATAAAAAGGGCCTCTACTAGAACAAAAAAACTATTGCCAATCCTTACAACTAAATACAAAAAGAGTGTGGGATAGGATTCACAAGAAAGAAAGAAGTGTTCACAAATGATAAGTCAGGATGTGGCAGCTGGGGGGTCTCCCTCGCCCCCGTTTTGAGCATGGGACAAGGCGGGACTCCAGAGCACAGCACACTCTCTCTCTCTCTCTCTCTCTCTCTCTCTCTCTCTCTCGAGCTTTCCCAGCACGAGACGACAGTGCCGTGCTCAGCTATCAGGACCTTCGGTGGCTACGTTTCTTTTCTACAAAATGTCTCTTGCTTCCGAGGACCTGATGTGTTCGAAATAACAAACAAAAAGTTCCTTTCCGCTTGTACGTTGGGTGAGGACTTTTCACCGCTGGATCGCCCTCTTCCGGGCTCAGACCCACAAAAGTCCCTAGCGATCTCAGGACCTTCGGTGGTTAGGTTTCTTGCTTCCGAGGGCCTGGTATGTTCAAAATAATAAACAAATGTTCTTTTCTGATTGCACCAGGGCGATGGTCCTTCGCCCCTGGGTCTCCCTCTTCCGGGCTCAGACCCCTCCCGAATGTCGGCCTCCCTCCGTCGGGTCCACTACGGCTTTTATTGCAAAACAATTTCACCCTTCACATTCACAAGTCTTTGGCCGTGTCCTGGCCACCTGGATGACAGATCCCCGGGGACTAGTCAGGGAGACACCTTACCTTCAGGTTTCTGACCTTGTCCCGAAGGCGGCTTCCCCAGGCTTGATACACAGTGTTCGCATCACTTCCCCTCTGTTTTACTTGGGTCGCGTTGCGTGCAGGGTCGGACTGGGCCATAACATTGTCTCGGGCACCAATGAAAAAGTGGCCCACAGTTGCAAATGGCTATTCATTCCTTCCATCCTTTTGTGACACTGTTTGACTAGTAAGAATATGGATTCAGCAACACTGGTCAAAACTACTAGCCTCATAGCAAAGTAACTCATCACACTGGCCCACATTGGCCAGAAAAGTGGCCCACTTTGACCAAAACAACTGGCCCACACCAGCATTTTGTGTTTTTGGTTCGGCCATGGGCCTATTGCCCTATAGGCCAGTCCAAGCCTAGTTGCGTGCCCTTCCCACTCTTACAGACTTTCGTACAGTTGGCGGCTTCTCCAGCCGGGATATGCAGTATTCTTATCCCTCCCACTCGGTTTTACCTGTGTCTTGTGCCCGTTCCTTTTTCCCAGCCTCTCCTACCGCGGACGGCTTTGGCAGTCTTTGACCCCCAACCATTATAGCCCTCACTGGTGTCCTCACCTTTGGAGCGTTTGCGTCCCTGTCCGTGCTCGTCTCATCTCGCCGGTACAGGCCCTCGCCGGTTGGAGCTCGAGGGACCAGGGCTCCTTTCTTTCCTCTGGTCTCGGCGTTGGTTGGTGGGCGCCAGGCCCACCGCTGTCTCCTAGTGGACACGCCACCAGGGAAGGCGGTTTTCTTCCCGTCTTCGTTCCGCTCCTGTCCAGAGCCTCTTGCTCGGTCAGAGCACGCCGCCTTGCGGCCTTCAGCTACGCCACCACCGGCACGGCGTAGCTCCAGGACATATCCACAGAGGCTCGCCACTGCGTATTGAGGATTCTCCTCCTTCCGTAGGAGTCACTCTCTGTGTATCAGGTCTCTCCCCATTCACAGTTCCTACTGTGTGGAAGTAGGCCAGCACAATCGAAAAAGGTGTGGTCCTTCTTCCTTGACGGCGTCACTCTGATGAAACCCAGCCTTACCTGAAGCCAACAACGGGGTGGAAGGAGGATCACTGGTAGTTGTCGTCAAAATATGAGAACAAACCGTTTTTTCAAGTCCCATGACGGCGGACAATGTAGTCGGCTCAGGGAGGTCCTCATTGAACTTGGGAGTCCTTGTCCCTGAGAGGGATATCACTCCCAGCGTGGTCCCACTTGCCCAGACCGCTAGGGAGGGTCTTGCGGAGCAGGCCCACCTGCCTAGCCGCTGCGCAGGGCGGTGGAGGGGACAGGGTGTGTCAACTCTTCTCCCCCTGCGTGTCCCACAGGCACTGATTTCTGCCTCTCCTGTCCCACATAGACGTTCCCCCTTTAGGTGAGACATGCCCTCCTGTGTGCTTGGCCTGCCAAGCCCACGCATTCTCCTTCATGGCCAGGCCAGTGCCTGACGAGAGGGCAGAAGGCCCAAGATAATGTAGAGGAAAGTGACTGCAGGCCAACACTGCCCTTGCATGCATGTAGGATGCAAAGACAATCTCGTTCGACAAGCTGGCTGCCAGAAAATGGGCTCACTAATTGAACCCTGGAAGTGAGAATAACCCCCCATGAAACATGAAATCAATCTCTCTCTCTCTCTCTCTCTCTGCCCTGCCCTCACCCCCCCCATTCCCCCCCCTCCCAAGCACCCCACAGCCACCCACCACACTCCCCTCTTGTGAAATATGAGGGGATCGGGCTCCAAAAACATAGAAGCACTTGGGGCATGCAGGCCTATGTCCATTTGAAGGGGCGTTTCTAGGCTTGGCTAACACACACAGAGCTGTGTTATTTCCTTCCTCTTCAACGCGCTTTTTCTCTGGTCCGCGGAAGGTGAGGAGCGAAAACTTTATCGGGGACTGTAGGGAAAGAAGTGAACAAGGTTATGCTCACGCTGTTATGTGGGGCAGGTGAGGAAGAGTGGTCGAATATGAAGTGGAAAACAAAGTTTGCTCATGTTTGTGTCTGAGCTGACGGCGGGATGCCAGCTTTACAAGGCGCTTAAAAGGGAGCCGGCGCCTCTCCAAGAGGGAGATGCTTTTGGATAAGAGCTGGGAGGTGTTGCGGTCCTGTTGCCACATGCAAGATGAAATAAATGTACGCGGGTAACTTTTAAAAAATGGATTATTTAAGCAGAGGAAACACAGTGTGTCTTTAGCAGGGACAGCGCGGTGTGCTGGGCCCAGCCTCCCATTCTCTGGACCAATCAGGTGGAAGCTCCTCCCTATATATGCACGGCGGTTGCCGGGCCGCCCATTACTGATCTGTGAGCGCTGACTGAGTCCTCCTGCAGAACAATGGCTGAAACTGCACCCGCTGCCGTGGCTCCGCCGGCGGAACCCGCCGCTGCCGCCAAGAAGAAGCAGAAGAGAGCAGCCGGCACTGCCAAGGCCAAAAAGCCCGCTGGGCCCAGCGTGTCCGACCTCGTCCTCAAGTGCGTGGCGGCCTCCACTGAGAGGAAGGGAGTCTCCCTGTCTGCCGTCAAGAAGGCTCTGGGCGCCGGGGGATATGACGTGGACAAGAACAACAGCAGAGTCAAGATTGCCCTCAAGAGCCTGGTGAGGAAAGGCGCCCTAGCCCAGCTCAAGGGCACCGGGGCCTCTGGATCCTTCAAGCTCAACAAGAAGCAGACGCAGGGCAAGGAGAAGGTGGCCAAGAAAGCGGCAGCCAAGAGCAAGACGCCCGCAGCAAAGAAGCCTGCCGGTGCTGCCAAGAAACCCAAAAAGGTGGCCGCCGGAGTCAAGAAGAGTCCCAAGAAGGTGAAGAAGCCGGCAGCCGCCAAGAGCCCAAAAAAGCCCAAGGCTGCTCCAGCCAAGAAGGCCGCCAAGAGCCCCGCAAAAGCCAAAGCAGTGAAGGCGAAAGCGGCAAAGAAGAGCCCGGCCAAGGTCGTGAAGCCCAAGGCCGTCAAACCCAAAGCGGCAAAGCCCAAAAAGGCTGCGCCCAAGAAGAAGTAGAGTCTCTCGCCGAGACCTTAAAAACACAAAAGGCTCTTTTAAGAGCCGCCCACAGTATCTGAAAGCGAGCTAGCTCATGCCTCTGCCTGACATGTACTGCGATACAACTGCATGTTCGAAAGACAAAGTGTAATAATGCACGGGGCCGTTGCGAGAGTCCCCGCTCGCCTCGGACGCCACGCGTGACCCTGGCCAGTCGGCACCCACCTATAAGCCCGCGTCAGTTGAGACCTTTGGGCATCGTGCACACACAGATTGGGGGTGTTGCGCCAGGTCGCATGCCCCACCATTAACTCTTTAACCGTGGAGTTTGGAGGCGCTGCCTAGCAAATGATGATGATGATGATGATGATGTGACATGTCAGCCAGCACACGGGGCATGTGTGTAACGAGGTCCGACTTCAGAGGCCGATTCACTGTGCTCGCTAGCCCCGGGTCCGAGGGCTGGTGGGGGAGGGCACTGGGAGGATGAATTGGGGCTGGGGGTGGGCGGGCTATTTCATCTGCCAAGAGCGTTTCATGAAGGGCCGAGCACAACCTATGGCAATCGCTCTTTCCTTTCCGTTTTGTTTGGCCAGCCAATCAAAGACCTCCTGTCCGCGTCTGCGTTTCATAGCCACGCCTTCTGACACTGACCAATCGCAGTGCACCGCGGGCTTTTTCAAACCGGTGCCCAGCCAATTGGAGGAGAGCTTGGTCTTTATATGCCGGCTCCCCTCCCGCCGGAGTCTAATACTCAGCAGAAGGCAACAGGAAAGATGGCAGCGCTGTACCCACTCCTGAAGAGCAAGTCCATGCCCCTCCGGACAAAGATCAACGTCTACAAGGCGATCATCAGACCAACCCTGACTTATGCCTCCCCAGCATGGATGACCTGCCATGAGCGACACCGGAAGAGTCTTCAGTTAGTCCAGAACAAGGCCCTGCGGATATCGTCTGGAGCTCCAATCTTCACAAGGATAGCAGACCTTCACAGAGACCTGGACATCGAGATGTTGGATGAACATCTAGCGAAGCTGAGTAAGAACTTCTGCCAAGAACTGGATCAGAACCCGAACCCTCTGATCAGAAGACTCACTGCCACCACTGCAAACCCCTTCGACCGCTACCCGCGGCCCATCACTGCGAAGACCCAGTGAAACCAGCCCTACTGTGACAAGACCACACAGACCAAGAAGAATACAAACCACGACTACACACTCAACCCGAGAAGATGGAGTAATGAGGCTCAAGCCTCGGTATCCAAAAATCACCGCTGATGGATAAAAATCTATCAGCAAGAAGAAGAACAAGCGCCGGAGTCTGTTGTATCTATCGCTTGCAGAGAAAGCAGAGCTCGCAGTGCTGCCATGGCCCGTACTAAGCAGACCGCCCGCAAGTCCACCGGAGGCAAGGCGCCTCGCAAGCAGCTGGCCACCAAGGCTGCCCGTAAGAGCGCCCCCGCCACTGGCGGCGTGAAGAAACCTCACCGCTACCGTCCCGGCACTGTGGCTCTGAGGGAGATCCGCCGCTACCAGAAATCCACGGAGCTGCTCATCCGAAAACTGCCCTTCCAGCGCCTGGTGCGAGAAATCGCCCAGGACTTTAAGACCGACCTGCGCTTCCAGAGCTCGGCCGTCATGGCCCTGCAGGAGGCCAGCGAGGCCTACCTGGTCGGGCTCTTTGAGGACACGAACCTCTGCGCCATCCACGCCAAGAGGGTCACCATCATGCCCAAGGACATCCAGCTGGCCCGCCGCATCCGGGGCGAGAGGGCTTGAGTCAAAGCAGCACCGCAACCGCAGAAAACACCACAAAGGCTCTTTTAAGAGCCGCCACATTGTCACAAAACGAGCTGCTCCATTATATGCCCCTGCTCTTCACTTGCCCACGCGAGGGGGAGGGGTTGGGGTTTCCTCTCCCTGGACACAAAACCAGGCCCGCAAAATGCCCACATGTTTTTCGGTTCACGGGCGCTGGTATATGCCTGGCCACCAGGGTACGGCCCAAGCCGGTCCGATTCCCCTCCAGTCCCACTAGGGCCTCTCGCTCTCGCCGAGGGGCAGGCATTCTGGTTTATTTACCCTTTGGACACAGCGCCGCCCCATAACACAAGGAGGTAACTGCACTCTGGGTATGTGTCTCCTGAAGGGAGAGCCAGGGCTCTGTATCCTGCTCGGCTTGCACCTCTACCCTTTCCCCTGAGCGTGCCAATGGTTTGAGCTTTGCCAGAGGGCTGTGTGTGTGTGCGCGCGCGACATGCTGGTGAGAGAGTTGCTGGTTAGTGAGGCACGCAAAGAGCCCAGGCACAACATGGCTTCCTCCCACACGCCTGCCACGGGCCTCTGCAGATGGCTGCCCGTTTGTTTCACTTCATCACGTTACCACTGCCAAGCCCTCTCGCTGAGGTAGATAAGATACATTGTACACCATGTTGGGAGAATGGCAGAAGAGGGGAGGGATCTGTCTGGGGATTCCATGCATTACCCTAAGGGACGCACAAGGGGTTCTGGGAGACACGAACCAAAAGAAAGGCACGAGGTATGAAAACCGAGTGGCTCATTTCACCTCATTATTTGTTTTATTTTAGCGCCTTGTTGGGCAGGTCGAGGCCCCCTCCCCCTCTCTCTCTCTCTCTCTTTCTCTCTATCTCGCCTCACTCTAACTTGCTCAGGTGATGGGCCGAGTGGGGTCTGCTGGGAATTTTGCCCGGCAGGGCAAAGCCCGGCAGGGCAAAGCGCGGCGTTTGTCAGGCGTTCGTCAGGCTTTCGGGGCAGGGGCCAGAATGCCAGCTCCCTTCTCCCAGGAATCTTGCCCAGTGTCCCCAGACAGGCCTCTCCTCCCAGGCGTGAGATGAGGAGCAAGGAGGATAAAAAGTGGGGCCCTGGCTTCCTCAGAGGGTGCTTTGGCCAACCAGGAGAAGGACTCGGACTACAACGGGTCCTGGTGTATACCTGTTTATTCAAATAAAAGAAAAAGTCCTATGTGGCCCTATCGCTATGAGGGAAGTTCCCTGCCCTGCCTTCTAAAACAAAAACTAAGGGTGCTCGTCGAAGCCAGTCCAAAAATGAAAGAGCCCCGAGACAAAATTCCTAGTTACTAACTGGCCCTAGCACTCTAGAAAATCTAACTGAAAGGAAAAGGAGGCTTGCCCAAAAGCCTCGGAATGGGCTGCTGCCAGGCCCGACTCGTAGAGGACTTATGCATTATCCGTCTCAGAGTTCCTTTAGAAAGTCTTTACACAGCCCGCAGTCCTTGTATATGGAGTGTGCCAGTTAAAATTATAAATGCCTTCTGGATGGCTTTCTCCTCCTCCTTTGGGGAATGAAAAGACACACTCTTCTTCTTATATGCTTTTCAGCTTTTTACCACCTTCTATTAAGCCCCTTCGGGTATCACTCTGGTACACACCTCTATATATCCCACCTTTGTGGCACTGGGACTCCCCAACGTCCCGTGGCTCTTTGGCAGGGTAATTGGTTCTCAGTCCAATTAATGTCATATATTTGTCGGCTTCCCCAGCCTTGGAAACAAGCGGCGCGTATCCCTTTCTCGCCCCTTTTTCACAGGGCGTGTGCCCATTCAATTCTCTTAGGTTCTTGTTGTAAGGAACTCATGGCGGCAACAGTAAAGACAGATACAAGTGATCACAGTTCAAGGGTGTCGTTTAACCTGTATGTGCAGGTTGGAAAAATGCCTAATCTAAACCTAAATCTAAGATGGCAGCAGGCTACGACCATCAAATAATAACAAGGCAGTCCTAGCGCCGTCTTGTCAAATAAAAAGGGCCTCTACTAGAACAAAAAAACTATTGCCAATCCTTACAACTAAATACAAAAAGAGTGTGGGATAGGATTCACAAGAAAGAAAGAAGTGTTCACAAATGATAAGTCAGGATGTGGCAGCTGGGGGGTCTCCCTCGCCCCCGTTTTGAGCATGGGACAAGGCGGGACTCCAGAGCACAGCACACTCTCTCTCTCTCTCTCTCTCGAGCTTTCCCAGCACGAGACGACAGTGCCGTGCTCAGCTATCAGGACCTTCGGTGGCTACGTTTCTTTTCTACAAAATGTCTCTTGCTTCCGAGGACCTGATGTGTTCGAAATAACAAACAAAAAGTTCCTTTCCGCTTGTACGTTGGGTGAGGACTTTTCACCGCTGGATCGCCCTCTTCCGGGCTCAGACCCACAAAAGTCCCTAGCGATCTCAGGACCTTCGGTGGTTAGGTTTCTTGCTTCCGAGGGCCTGGTATGTTCAAAATAATAAACAAATGTTCTTTTCTGATTGCACCAGGGCGATGGTCCTTCGCCCCTGGGTCTCCCTCTTCCGGGCTCAGACCCCTCCCGAATGTCGGCCTCCCTCCGTCGGGTCCACTACGGCTTTTATTGCAAAACAATTTCACCCTTCACATTCACAAGTCTTTGGCCGTGTCCTGGCCACCTGGATGACAGATCCCCGGGGACTAGTCAGGGAGACACCTTACCTTCAGGTTTCTGACCTTGTCCCGAAGGCGGCTTCCCCAGGCTTGATACACAGTGTTCGCATCACTTCCCCTCTGTTTTACTTGGGTCGCGTTGCGTGCAGGGTCGGACTGGGCCATAACATTGTCTCGGGCACCAATGAAAAAGTGGCCCACAGTTGCAAATGGCTATTCATTCCTTCCATCCTTTTGTGACACTGTTTGACTAGTAAGAATATGGATTCAGCAACACTGGTCAAAACTACTAGCCTCATAGCAAAGTAACTCATCACACTGGCCCACATTGGCCAGAAAAGTGGCCCACTTTGACCAAAACAACTGGCCCACACCAGCATTTTGTGTTTTTGGTTCGGCCATGGGCCTATTGCCCTATAGGCCAGTCCAAGCCTAGTTGCGTGCCCTTCCCACTCTTACAGACTTTCGTACAGTTGGCGGCTTCTCCAGCCGGGATATGCAGTATTCTTATCCCTCCCACTCGGTTTTACCTGTGTCTTGTGCCCGTTCCTTTTTCCCAGCCTCTCCTACCGCGGACGGCTTTGGCAGTCTTTGACCCCCAACCATTATAGCCCTCACTGGTGTCCTCACCTTTGGAGCGTTTGCGTCCCTGTCCGTGCTCGTCTCATCTCGCCGGTACAGGCCCTCGCCGGTTGGAGCTCGAGGGACCAGGGCTCCTTTCTTTCCTCTGGTCTCGGCGTTGGTTGGTGGGCGCCAGGCCCACCGCTGTCTCCTAGTGGACACGCCACCAGGGAAGGCGGTTTTCTTCCCGTCTTCGTTCCGCTCCTGTCCAGAGCCTCTTGCTCGGTCAGAGCACGCCGCCTTGCGGCCTTCAGCTACGCCACCACCGGCACGGCGTAGCTCCAGGACATATCCACAGAGGCTCGCCACTGCGTATTGAGGATTCTCCTCCTTCCGTAGGAGTCACTCTCTGTGTATCAGGTCTCTCCCCATTCACAGTTCCTACTGTGTGGAAGTAGGCCAGCACAATCGAAAAAGGTGTGGTCCTTCTTCCTTGACGGCGTCACTCTGATGAAACCCAGCCTTACCTGAAGCCAACAACGGGGTGGAAGGAGGATCACTGGTAGTTGTCGTCAAAATATGAGAACAAACCGTTTTTTCAAGTCCCATGACGGCGGACAATGTAGTCGGCTCAGGGAGGTCCTCATTGAACTTGGGAGTCCTTGTCCCTGAGAGGGATATCACTCCCAGCGTGGTCCCACTTGCCCAGACCGCTAGGGAGGGTCTTGCGGAGCAGGCCCACCTGCCTAGCCGCTGCGCAGGGCGGTGGAGGGGACAGGGTGTGTCAACTCTTCTCCCCCTGCGTGTCCCACAGGCACTGATTTCTGCCTCTCCTGTCCCACATAGACGTTCCCCCTTTAGGTGAGACATGCCCTCCTGTGTGCTTGGCCTGCCAAGCCCAAGCATTCTCCTGTAAAGACAGATACAAGTGATCACAGTTCAAGGGTGTCGTTTAACCTGTATGTGCAGGTTGGAAAAATGCCTAATCTAAACCTAAATCTAAGATGGCAGCAGGCTACGACCATCAAATAATAACAAGGCAGTCCTAGCGCCGTCTTGTCAAATAAAAAGGGCCTCTACTAGAACAAAAAAACTATTGCCAATCCTTACAACTAAATACAAAAAGAGTGTGGGATAGGATTCACAAGAAAGAAAGAAGTGTTCACAAATGATAAGTCAGGATGTGGCAGCTGGGGGGTCTCCCTCGCCCCCGTTTTGAGCATGGGACAAGGCGGGACTCCAGAGCACAGCACACTCTCTCTCTCTCTCTCTCTCGAGCTTTCCCAGCACGAGACGACAGTGCCGTGCTCAGCTATCAGGACCTTCGGTGGCTACGTTTCTTTTCTACAAAATGTCTCTTGCTTCCGAGGACCTGATGTGTTCGAAATAACAAACAAAAAGTTCCTTTCCGCTTGTACGTTGGGTGAGGACTTTTCACCGCTGGATCGCCCTCTTCCGGGCTCAGACCCACAAAAGTCCCTAGCGATCTCAGGACCTTCGGTGGTTAGGTTTCTTGCTTCCGAGGGCCTGGTATGTTCAAAATAATAAACAAATGTTCTTTTCTGATTGCACCAGGGCGATGGTCCTTCGCCCCTGGGTCTCCCTCTTCCGGGCTCAGACCCCTCCCGAATGTCGGCCTCCCTCCGTCGGGTCCACTACGGCTTTTATTGCAAAACAATTTCACCCTTCACATTCACAAGTCTTTGGCCGTGTCCTGGCCACCTGGATGACAGATCCCCGGGGACTAGTCAGGGAGACACCTTACCTTCAGGTTTCTGACCTTGTCCCGAAGGCGGCTTCCCCAGGCTTGATACACAGTGTTCGCATCACTTCCCCTCTGTTTTACTTGGGTCGCGTTGCGTGCAGGGTCGGACTGGGCCATAACATTGTCTCGGGCACCAATGAAAAAGTGGCCCACAGTTGCAAATGGCTATTCATTCCTTCCATCCTTTTGTGACACTGTTTGACTAGTAAGAATATGGATTCAGCAACACTGGTCAAAACTACTAGCCTCATAGCAAAGTAACTCATCACACTGGCCCACATTGGCCAGAAAAGTGGCCCACTTTGACCAAAACAACTGGCCCACACCAGCATTTTGTGTTTTTGGTTCGGCCATGGGCCTATTGCCCTATAGGCCAGTCCAAGCCTAGTTGCGTGCCCTTCCCACTCTTACAGACTTTCGTACAGTTGGCGGCTTCTCCAGCCGGGATATGCAGTATTCTTATCCCTCCCACTCGGTTTTACCTGTGTCTTGTGCCCGTTCCTTTTTCCCAGCCTCTCCTACCGCGGACGGCTTTGGCAGTCTTTGACCCCCAACCATTATAGCCCTCACTGGTGTCCTCACCTTTGGAGCGTTTGCGTCCCTGTCCGTGCTCGTCTCATCTCGCCGGTACAGGCCCTCGCCGGTTGGAGCTCGAGGGACCAGGGCTCCTTTCTTTCCTCTGGTCTCGGCGTTGGTTGGTGGGCGCCAGGCCCACCGCTGTCTCCTAGTGGACACGCCACCAGGGAAGGCGGTTTTCTTCCCGTCTTCGTTCCGCTCCTGTCCAGAGCCTCTTGCTCGGTCAGAGCACGCCGCCTTGCGGCCTTCAGCTACGCCACCACCGGCACGGCGTAGCTCCAGGACATATCCACAGAGGCTCGCCACTGCGTATTGAGGATTCTCCTCCTTCCGTAGGAGTCACTCTCTGTGTATCAGGTCTCTCCCCATTCACAGTTCCTACTGTGTGGAAGTAGGCCAGCACAATCGAAAAAGGTGTGGTCCTTCTTCCTTGACGGCGTCACTCTGATGAAACCCAGCCTTACCTGAAGCCAACAACGGGGTGGAAGGAGGATCACTGGTAGTTGTCGTCAAAATATGAGAACAAACCGTTTTTTCAAGTCCCATGACGGCGGACAATGTAGTCGGCTCAGGGAGGTCCTCATTGAACTTGGGAGTCCTTGTCCCTGAGAGGGATATCACTCCCAGCGTGGTCCCACTTGCCCAGACCGCTAGGGAGGGTCTTGCGGAGCAGGCCCACCTGCCTAGCCGCTGCGCAGGGCGGTGGAGGGGACAGGGTGTGTCAACTCTTCTCCCCCTGCGTGTCCCACAGGCACTGATTTCTGCCTCTCCTGTCCCACATAGACGTTCCCCCTTTAGGTGAGACATGCCCTCCTGTGTGCTTGGCCTGCCAAGCCCAAGCATTCTCCTGTAAAGACAGATACAAGTGATCACAGTTCAAGGGTGTCGTTTAACCTGTATGTGCAGGTTGGAAAAATGCCTAATCTAAACCTAAATCTAAGATGGCAGCAGGCTACGACCATCAAATAATAACAAGGCAGTCCTAGCGCCGTCTTGTCAAATAAAAAGGGCCTCTACTAGAACAAAAAAACTATTGCCAATCCTTACAACTAAATACAAAAAGAGTGTGGGATAGGATTCACAAGAAAGAAAGAAGTGTTCACAAATGATAAGTCAGGATGTGGCAGCTGGGGGGTCTCCCTCGCCCCCGTTTTGAGCATGGGACAAGGCGGGACTCCAGAGCACAGCACACTCTCTCTCTCTCTCTCTCTCTCTCTCTCTCTCTCTCTCGAGCTTTCCCAGCACGAGACGACAGTGCCGTGCTCAGCTATCAGGACCTTCGGTGGCTACGTTTCTTTTCTACAAAATGTCTCTTGCTTCCGAGGACCTGATGTGTTCGAAATAACAAACAAAAAGTTCCTTTCCGCTTGTACGTTGGGTGAGGACTTTTCACCGCTGGATCGCCCTCTTCCGGGCTCAGACCCACAAAAGTCCCTAGCGATCTCAGGACCTTCGGTGGTTAGGTTTCTTGCTTCCGAGGGCCTGGTATGTTCAAAATAATAAACAAATGTTCTTTTCTGATTGCACCAGGGCGATGGTCCTTCGCCCCTGGGTCTCCCTCTTCCGGGCTCAGACCCCTCCCGAATGTCGGCCTCCCTCCGTCGGGTCCACTACGGCTTTTATTGCAAAACAATTTCACCCTTCACATTCACAAGTCTTTGGCCGTGTCCTGGCCACCTGGATGACAGATCCCCGGGGACTAGTCAGGGAGACACCTTACCTTCAGGTTTCTGACCTTGTCCCGAAGGCGGCTTCCCCAGGCTTGATACACAGTGTTCGCATCACTTCCCCTCTGTTTTACTTGGGTCGCGTTGCGTGCAGGGTCGGACTGGGCCATAACATTGTCTCGGGCACCAATGAAAAAGTGGCCCACAGTTGCAAATGGCTATTCATTCCTTCCATCCTTTTGTGACACTGTTTGACTAGTAAGAATATGGATTCAGCAACACTGGTCAAAACTACTAGCCTCATAGCAAAGTAACTCATCACACTGGCCCACATTGGCCAGAAAAGTGGCCCACTTTGACCAAAACAACTGGCCCACACCAGCATTTTGTGTTTTTGGTTCGGCCATGGGCCTATTGCCCTATAGGCCAGTCCAAGCCTAGTTGCGTGCCCTTCCCACTCTTACAGACTTTCGTACAGTTGGCGGCTTCTCCAGCCGGGATATGCAGTATTCTTATCCCTCCCACTCGGTTTTACCTGTGTCTTGTGCCCGTTCCTTTTTCCCAGCCTCTCCTACCGCGGACGGCTTTGGCAGTCTTTGACCCCCAACCATTATAGCCCTCACTGGTGTCCTCACCTTTGGAGCGTTTGCGTCCCTGTCCGTGCTCGTCTCATCTCGCCGGTACAGGCCCTCGCCGGTTGGAGCTCGAGGGACCAGGGCTCCTTTCTTTCCTCTGGTCTCGGCGTTGGTTGGTGGGCGCCAGGCCCACCGCTGTCTCCTAGTGGACACGCCACCAGGGAAGGCGGTTTTCTTCCCGTCTTCGTTCCGCTCCTGTCCAGAGCCTCTTGCTCGGTCAGAGCACGCCGCCTTGCGGCCTTCAGCTACGCCACCACCGGCACGGCGTAGCTCCAGGACATATCCACAGAGGCTCGCCACTGCGTATTGAGGATTCTCCTCCTTCCGTAGGAGTCACTCTCTGTGTATCAGGTCTCTCCCCATTCACAGTTCCTACTGTGTGGAAGTAGGCCAGCACAATCGAAAAAGGTGTGGTCCTTCTTCCTTGACGGCGTCACTCTGATGAAACCCAGCCTTACCTGAAGCCAACAACGGGGTGGAAGGAGGATCACTGGTAGTTGTCGTCAAAATATGAGAACAAACCGTTTTTTCAAGTCCCATGACGGCGGACAATGTAGTCGGCTCAGGGAGGTCCTCATTGAACTTGGGAGTCCTTGTCCCTGAGAGGGATATCACTCCCAGCGTGGTCCCACTTGCCCAGACCGCTAGGGAGGGTCTTGCGGAGCAGGCCCACCTGCCTAGCCGCTGCGCAGGGCGGTGGAGGGGACAGGGTGTGTCAACTCTTCTCCCCCTGCGTGTCCCACAGGCACTGATTTCTGCCTCTCCTGTCCCACATAGACGTTCCCCCTTTAGGTGAGACATGCCCTCCTGTGTGCTTGGCCTGCCAAGCCCAAGCATTCTCCTGTAAAGACAGATACAAGTGATCACAGTTCAAGGGTGTCGTTTAACCTGTATGTGCAGGTTGGAAAAATGCCTAATCTAAACCTAAATCTAAGATGGCAGCAGGCTACGACCATCAAATAATAACAAGGCAGTCCTAGCGCCGTCTTGTCAAATAAAAAGGGCCTCTACTAGAACAAAAAAACTATTGCCAATCCTTACAACTAAATACAAAAAGAGTGTGGGATAGGATTCACAAGAAAGAAAGAAGTGTTCACAAATGATAAGTCAGGATGTGGCAGCTGGGGGGTCTCCCTCGCCCCCGTTTTGAGCATGGGACAAGGCGGGACTCCAGAGCACAGCACACTCTCTCTCTCTCTCTCTCTCTCTCTCTCTCTCTCTCTCGAGCTTTCCCAGCACGAGACGACAGTGCCGTGCTCAGCTATCAGGACCTTCGGTGGCTACGTTTCTTTTCTACAAAATGTCTCTTGCTTCCGAGGACCTGATGTGTTCGAAATAACAAACAAAAAGTTCCTTTCCGCTTGTACGTTGGGTGAGGACTTTTCACCGCTGGATCGCCCTCTTCCGGGCTCAGACCCACAAAAGTCCCTAGCGATCTCAGGACCTTCGGTGGTTAGGTTTCTTGCTTCCGAGGGCCTGGTATGTTCAAAATAATAAACAAATGTTCTTTTCTGATTGCACCAGGGCGATGGTCCTTCGCCCCTGGGTCTCCCTCTTCCGGGCTCAGACCCCTCCCGAATGTCGGCCTCCCTCCGTCGGGTCCACTACGGCTTTTATTGCAAAACAATTTCACCCTTCACATTCACAAGTCTTTGGCCGTGTCCTGGCCACCTGGATGACAGATCCCCGGGGACTAGTCAGGGAGACACCTTACCTTCAGGTTTCTGACCTTGTCCCGAAGGCGGCTTCCCCAGGCTTGATACACAGTGTTCGCATCACTTCCCCTCTGTTTTACTTGGGTCGCGTTGCGTGCAGGGTCGGACTGGGCCATAACATTGTCTCGGGCACCAATGAAAAAGTGGCCCACAGTTGCAAATGGCTATTCATTCCTTCCATCCTTTTGTGACACTGTTTGACTAGTAAGAATATGGATTCAGCAACACTGGTCAAAACTACTAGCCTCATAGCAAAGTAACTCATCACACTGGCCCACATTGGCCAGAAAAGTGGCCCACTTTGACCAAAACAACTGGCCCACACCAGCATTTTGTGTTTTTGGTTCGGCCATGGGCCTATTGCCCTATAGGCCAGTCCAAGCCTAGTTGCGTGCCCTTCCCACTCTTACAGACTTTCGTACAGTTGGCGGCTTCTCCAGCCGGGATATGCAGTATTCTTATCCCTCCCACTCGGTTTTACCTGTGTCTTGTGCCCGTTCCTTTTTCCCAGCCTCTCCTACCGCGGACGGCTTTGGCAGTCTTTGACCCCCAACCATTATAGCCCTCACTGGTGTCCTCACCTTTGGAGCGTTTGCGTCCCTGTCCGTGCTCGTCTCATCTCGCCGGTACAGGCCCTCGCCGGTTGGAGCTCGAGGGACCAGGGCTCCTTTCTTTCCTCTGGTCTCGGCGTTGGTTGGTGGGCGCCAGGCCCACCGCTGTCTCCTAGTGGACACGCCACCAGGGAAGGCGGTTTTCTTCCCGTCTTCGTTCCGCTCCTGTCCAGAGCCTCTTGCTCGGTCAGAGCACGCCGCCTTGCGGCCTTCAGCTACGCCACCACCGGCACGGCGTAGCTCCAGGACATATCCACAGAGGCTCGCCACTGCGTATTGAGGATTCTCCTCCTTCCGTAGGAGTCACTCTCTGTGTATCAGGTCTCTCCCCATTCACAGTTCCTACTGTGTGGAAGTAGGCCAGCACAATCGAAAAAGGTGTGGTCCTTCTTCCTTGACGGCGTCACTCTGATGAAACCCAGCCTTACCTGAAGCCAACAACGGGGTGGAAGGAGGATCACTGGTAGTTGTCGTCAAAATATGAGAACAAACCGTTTTTTCAAGTCCCATGACGGCGGACAATGTAGTCGGCTCAGGGAGGTCCTCATTGAACTTGGGAGTCCTTGTCCCTGAGAGGGATATCACTCCCAGCGTGGTCCCACTTGCCCAGACCGCTAGGGAGGGTCTTGCGGAGCAGGCCCACCTGCCTAGCCGCTGCGCAGGGCGGTGGAGGGGACAGGGTGTGTCAACTCTTCTCCCCCTGCGTGTCCCACAGGCACTGATTTCTGCCTCTCCTGTCCCACATAGACGTTCCCCCTTTAGGTGAGACATGCCCTCCTGTGTGCTTGGCCTGCCAAGCCCACGCATTCTCCTTCATGGCCAGGCCAGTGCCTGACGAGAGGGCAGAAGGCCCAAGATAATGTAGAGGAAAGTGACTGCAGGCCAACACTGCCCTTGCATGCATGTAGGATGCAAAGACAATCTCGTTCGACAAGCTGGCTGCCAGAAAATGGGCTCACTAATTGAACCCTGGAAGTGAGAATAACCCCCCATGAAACATGAAATCAATCTCTCTCTCTCTCTCTCTCTCTGCCCTGCCCTCACCCCCCCCATTCCCCCCCCTCCCAAGCACCCCACAGCCACCCACCACACTCCCCTCTTGTGAAATATGAGGGGATCGGGCTCCAAAAACATAGAAGCACTTGGGGCATGCAGGCCTATGTCCATTTGAAGGGGCGTTTCTAGGCTTGGCTAACACACACAGAGCTGTGTTATTTCCTTCCTCTTCAACGCGCTTTTTCTCTGGTCCGCGGAAGGTGAGGAGCGAAAACTTTATCGGGGACTGTAGGGAAAGAAGTGAACAAGGTTATGCTCACGCTGTTATGTGGGGCAGGTGAGGAAGAGTGGTCGAATATGAAGTGGAAAACAAAGTTTGCTCATGTTTGTGTCTGAGCTGACGGCGGGATGCCAGCTTTACAAGGCGCTTAAAAGGGAGCCGGCGCCTCTCCAAGAGGGAGATGCTTTTGGATAAGAGCTGGGAGGTGTTGCGGTCCTGTTGCCACATGCAAGATGAAATAAATGTACGCGGGTAACTTTTAAAAAATGGATTATTTAAGCAGAGGAAACACAGTGTGTCTTTAGCAGGGACAGCGCGGTGTGCTGGGCCCAGCCTCCCATTCTCTGGACCAATCAGGTGGAAGCTCCTCCCTATATATGCACGGCGGTTGCCGGGCCGCCCATTACTGATCTGTGAGCGCTGACTGAGTCCTCCTGCAGAACAATGGCTGAAACTGCACCCGCTGCCGTGGCTCCGCCGGCGGAACCCGCCGCTGCCGCCAAGAAGAAGCAGAAGAGAGCAGCCGGCACTGCCAAGGCCAAAAAGCCCGCTGGGCCCAGCGTGTCCGACCTCGTCCTCAAGTGCGTGGCGGCCTCCACTGAGAGGAAGGGAGTCTCCCTGTCTGCCGTCAAGAAGGCTCTGGGCGCCGGGGGATATGACGTGGACAAGAACAACAGCAGAGTCAAGATTGCCCTCAAGAGCCTGGTGAGGAAAGGCGCCCTAGCCCAGCTCAAGGGCACCGGGGCCTCTGGATCCTTCAAGCTCAACAAGAAGCAGACGCAGGGCAAGGAGAAGGTGGCCAAGAAAGCGGCAGCCAAGAGCAAGACGCCCGCAGCAAAGAAGCCTGCCGGTGCTGCCAAGAAACCCAAAAAGGTGGCCGCCGGAGTCAAGAAGAGTCCCAAGAAGGTGAAGAAGCCGGCAGCCGCCAAGAGCCCAAAAAAGCCCAAGGCTGCTCCAGCCAAGAAGGCCGCCAAGAGCCCCGCAAAAGCCAAAGCAGTGAAGGCGAAAGCGGCAAAGAAGAGCCCGGCCAAGGTCGTGAAGCCCAAGGCCGTCAAACCCAAAGCGGCAAAGCCCAAAAAGGCTGCGCCCAAGAAGAAGTAGAGTCTCTCGCCGAGACCTTAAAAACACAAAAGGCTCTTTTAAGAGCCGCCCACAGTATCTGAAAGCGAGCTAGCTCATGCCTCTGCCTGACATGTACTGCGATACAACTGCATGTTCGAAAGACAAAGTGTAATAATGCACGGGGCCGTTGCGAGAGTCCCCGCTCGCCTCGGACGCCACGCGTGACCCTGGCCAGTCGGCACCCACCTATAAGCCCGCGTCAGTTGAGACCTTTGGGCATCGTGCACACACAGATTGGGGGTGTTGCGCCAGGTCGCATGCCCCACCATTAACTCTTTAACCGTGGAGTTTGGAGGCGCTGCCTAGCAAATGATGATGATGATGATGATGATGTGACATGTCAGCCAGCACACGGGGCATGTGTGTAACGAGGTCCGACTTCAGAGGCCGATTCACTGTGCTCGCTAGCCCCGGGTCCGAGGGCTGGTGGGGGAGGGCACTGGGAGGATGAATTGGGGCTGGGGGTGGGCGGGCTATTTCATCTGCCAAGAGCGTTTCATGAAGGGCCGAGCACAACCTATGGCAATCGCTCTTTCCTTTCCGTTTTGTTTGGCCAGCCAATCAAAGACCTCCTGTCCGCGTCTGCGTTTCATAGCCACGCCTTCTGACACTGACCAATCGCAGTGCACCGCGGGCTTTTTCAAACCGGTGCCCAGCCAATTGGAGGAGAGCTTGGTCTTTATATGCCGGCTCCCCTCCCGCCGGACATCCCGACAGATCTCCACAAGACGAACCTGGCACTGTATGCAGACGATGTTGCAGTAATCTCCCAGTCTTTCAGCGAAAAGGAAGTGGCGAAGAACCTGCAAGCTTCATTGGATACCATCGCAAAGTGGTACAGCGACTGGCGGATAGAACTCAACACCAGCAAGACAACTGCAACGCTGTTCACCAGAAAGAAGATCAAGGAGCACCCACACATCAGCCTCAACGGGGAGACCATCAAATGGGAGAGCAGCAGCCGCTACCTCGGTGTGACCCTGGACAGCAAACTCAACTGGGAAAGCCACATCGAGAATACTCAGCAGAAGGCAACAGGAAAGATGGCAGCGCTGTACCCACTCCTGAAGAGCAAGTCCATGCCCCTCCGGACAAAGATCAACGTCTACAAGGCGATCATCAGACCAACCCTGACTTATGCCTCACCAGCATGGATGACCTGCCATGAGCGACACCGGAAGAGTCTTCAGATAGTCCAGAACAAGGCCCTGCGGATATCATCTGGAGCTCCAATCTTCACAAGGATAGCAGACCTTCACAGAGACCTGGACATCGAGATGTTGGATGAACATCTAGCAAAGCTGAGTAAGAACTTCTGCCAAGAACTGGATCAGAACCCGAACCCTCTGATCAGAAGACTCACTGCCACCACTGCAAACCCCTTCGACCGCTACCCGCGGCCCATCACTGCGAAGACCCAGTGAAACCAGCCCTACTGTGACAAGACCACACAGACCAAGAAGAATACAAACCCACGACTACACACTCAACCCGAGAAGATGGAGTAATGAGGCTCAAGCCTCGGTATCCAAAAAATCACCGCTGATGGATAAAAATCTATCAGCAAGAAGAAGAACAAGCGCCGGAGTCTGTTGTATCTATCGCTTGCAGAGAAAGCAGAGCTCGCAGTGCTGCCATGGCCCGTACTAAGCAGACCGCCCGCAAGTCCACCGGAGGCAAGGCGCCTCGCAAGCAGCTGGCCACCAAGGCTGCCCGTAAGAGCGCCCCCGCCACTGGCGGCGTGAAGAAACCTCACCGCTACCGTCCCGGCACTGTGGCTCTGAGGGAGATCCGCCGCTACCAGAAATCCACGGAGCTGCTCATCCGAAAACTGCCCTTCCAGCGCCTGGTGCGAGAAATCGCCCAGGACTTTAAGACCGACCTGCGCTTCCAGAGCTCGGCCGTCATGGCCCTGCAGGAGGCCAGCGAGGCCTACCTGGTCGGGCTCTTTGAGGACACGAACCTCTGCGCCATCCACGCCAAGAGGGTCACCATCATGCCCAAGGACATCCAGCTGGCCCGCCGCATCCGGGGCGAGAGGGCTTGAGTCAAAGCAGCACCGCAACCGCAGAAAACACCACAAAGGCTCTTTTAAGAGCCGCCACATTGTCACAAAACGAGCTGCTCCATTATATGCCCCTGCTCTTCACTTGCCCACGCGAGGGGGAGGGGTTGGGGTTTCCTCTCCCTGGACACAAAACCAGGCCCGCAAAATGCCCACATGTTTTTCGGTTCACGGGCGCTGGTATATGCCTGGCCACCAGGGTACGGCCCAAGCCGGTCCGATTCCCCTCCAGTCCCACTAGGGCCTCTCGCTCTCGCCGAGGGGCAGGCATTCTGGTTTATTTACCCTTTGGACACAGCGCCGCCCCATAACACAAGGAGGTAACTGCACTCTGGGTATGTGTCTCCTGAAGGGAGAGCCAGGGCTCTGTATCCTGCTCGGCTTGCACCTCTACCCTTTCCCCTGAGCGTGCCAATGGTTTGAGCTTTGCCAGAGGGCTGTGTGTGTGTGCGCGCGCGACATGCTGGTGAGAGAGTTGCTGGTTAGTGAGGCACGCAAAGAGCCCAGGCACAACATGGCTTCCTCCCACACGCCTGCCACGGGCCTCTGCAGATGGCTGCCCGTTTGTTTCACTTCATCACGTTACCACTGCCAAGCCCTCTCGCTGAGGTAGATAAGATACATTGTACACCATGTTGGGAGAATGGCAGAAGAGGGGAGGGATCTGTCTGGGGATTCCATGCATTACCCTAAGGGACGCACAAGGGGTTCTGGGAGACACGAACCAAAAGAAAGGCACGAGGTATGAAAACCGAGTGGCTCATTTCACCTCATTATTTGTTTTATTTTAGCGCCTTGTTGGGCAGGTCGAGGCCCCCTCCCCCTCTCTCTCTCTCTCTCTTTCTCTCTATCTCGCCTCACTCTAACTTGCTCAGGTGATGGGCCGAGTGGGGTCTGCTGGGAATTTTGCCCGGCAGGGCAAAACCCGGCAGGGCAAAGCGCGGCGTTTGTCAGGCGTTCGTCAGGCTTTCGGGGCAGGGGCCAGAATGCCAGCTCCCTTCTCCCAGGAATCTTGCCCAGTGTCCCCAGACAGGCCTCTCCTCCCAGGCGTGAGATGAGGAGCAAGGAGGATAAAAAGTGGGGCCCTGGCTTCCTCAGAGGGTGCTTTGGCCAACCAGGAGAAGGACTCGGACTACAACGGGTCCTGGTGTATACCTGTTTATTCAAATAAAAGAAAAAGTCCTATGTGGCCCTATCGCTATGAGGGAAGTTCCCTGCCCTGCCTTCTAAAACAAAAACTAAGGGTGCTCGTCGAAGCCAGTCCAAAAATGAAAGAGCCCCGAGACAAAATTCCTAGTTACTAACTGGCCCTAGCACTCTAGAAAATCTAACTGAAAGGAAAAGGAGGCTTGCCCAAAAGCCTCGGAATGGGCTGCTGCCAGGCCCGACTCGTAGAGGACTTATGCATTATCCGTCTCAGAGTTCCTTTAGAAAGTCTTTACACAGCCCGCAGTCCTTGTATATGGAGTGTGCCAGTTAAAATTATAAATGCCTTCTGGATGGCTTTCTCCTCCTCCTTTGGGGAATGAAAAGACACACTCTTCTTCTTATATGCTTTTCAGCTTTTTACCACCTTCTATTAAGCCCCTTCGGGTATCACTCTGGTACACACCTCTATATATCCCACCTTTGTGGCACTGGGACTCCCCAACGTCCCGTGGCTCTTTGGCAGGGTAATTGGTTCTCAGTCCAATTAATGTCATATATTTGTCGGCTTCCCCAGCCTTGGAAACAAGCGGCGCGTATCCCTTTCTCGCCCCTTTTTCACAGGGCGTGTGCCCATTCAATTCTCTTAGGTTCTTGTTGTAAGGAACTCATGGCGGCAACAGTAAAGACAGATACAAGTGATCACAGTTCAAGGGTGTCGTTTAACCTGTATGTGCAGGTTGGAAAAATGCCTAATCTAAACCTAAATCTAAGATGGCAGCAGGCTACGACCATCAAATAATAACAAGGCAGTCCTAGCGCCGTCTTGTCAAATAAAAAGGGCCTCTACTAGAACAAAAAAACTATTGCCAATCCTTACAACTAAATACAAAAAGAGTGTGGGATAGGATTCACAAGAAAGAAAGAAGTGTTCACAAATGATAAGTCAGGATGTGGCAGCTGGGGGGTCTCCCTCGCCCCCGTTTTGAGCATGGGACAAGGCGGGACTCCAGAGCACAGCACACTCTCTCTCTCTCTCTCTCTCGAGCTTTCCCAGCACGAGACGACAGTGCCGTGCTCAGCTATCAGGACCTTCGGTGGCTACGTTTCTTTTCTACAAAATGTCTCTTGCTTCCGAGGACCTGATGTGTTCGAAATAACAAACAAAAAGTTCCTTTCCGCTTGTACGTTGGGTGAGGACTTTTCACCGCTGGATCGCCCTCTTCCGGGCTCAGACCCACAAAAGTCCCTAGCGATCTCAGGACCTTCGGTGGTTAGGTTTCTTGCTTCCGAGGGCCTGGTATGTTCAAAATAATAAACAAATGTTCTTTTCTGATTGCACCAGGGCGATGGTCCTTCGCCCCTGGGTCTCCCTCTTCCGGGCTCAGACCCCTCCCGAATGTCGGCCTCCCTCCGTCGGGTCCACTACGGCTTTTATTGCAAAACAATTTCACCCTTCACATTCACAAGTCTTTGGCCGTGTCCTGGCCACCTGGATGACAGATCCCCGGGGACTAGTCAGGGAGACACCTTACCTTCAGGTTTCTGACCTTGTCCCGAAGGCGGCTTCCCCAGGCTTGATACACAGTGTTCGCATCACTTCCCCTCTGTTTTACTTGGGTCGCGTTGCGTGCAGGGTCGGACTGGGCCATAACATTGTCTCGGGCACCAATGAAAAAGTGGCCCACAGTTGCAAATGGCTATTCATTCCTTCCATCCTTTTGTGACACTGTTTGACTAGTAAGAATATGGATTCAGCAACACTGGTCAAAACTACTAGCCTCATAGCAAAGTAACTCATCACACTGGCCCACATTGGCCAGAAAAGTGGCCCACTTTGACCAAAACAACTGGCCCACACCAGCATTTTGTGTTTTTGGTTCGGCCATGGGCCTATTGCCCTATAGGCCAGTCCAAGCCTAGTTGCGTGCCCTTCCCACTCTTACAGACTTTCGTACAGTTGGCGGCTTCTCCAGCCGGGATATGCAGTATTCTTATCCCTCCCACTCGGTTTTACCTGTGTCTTGTGCCCGTTCCTTTTTCCCAGCCTCTCCTACCGCGGACGGCTTTGGCAGTCTTTGACCCCCAACCATTATAGCCCTCACTGGTGTCCTCACCTTTGGAGCGTTTGCGTCCCTGTCCGTGCTCGTCTCATCTCGCCGGTACAGGCCCTCGCCGGTTGGAGCTCGAGGGACCAGGGCTCCTTTCTTTCCTCTGGTCTCGGCGTTGGTTGGTGGGCGCCAGGCCCACCGCTGTCTCCTAGTGGACACGCCACCAGGGAAGGCGGTTTTCTTCCCGTCTTCGTTCCGCTCCTGTCCAGAGCCTCTTGCTCGGTCAGAGCACGCCGCCTTGCGGCCTTCAGCTACGCCACCACCGGCACGGCGTAGCTCCAGGACATATCCACAGAGGCTCGCCACTGCGTATTGAGGATTCTCCTCCTTCCGTAGGAGTCACTCTCTGTGTATCAGGTCTCTCCCCATTCACAGTTCCTACTGTGTGGAAGTAGGCCAGCACAATCGAAAAAGGTGTGGTCCTTCTTCCTTGACGGCGTCACTCTGATGAAACCCAGCCTTACCTGAAGCCAACAACGGGGTGGAAGGAGGATCACTGGTAGTTGTCGTCAAAATATGAGAACAAACCGTTTTTTCAAGTCCCATGACGGCGGACAATGTAGTCGGCTCAGGGAGGTCCTCATTGAACTTGGGAGTCCTTGTCCCTGAGAGGGATATCACTCCCAGCGTGGTCCCACTTGCCCAGACCGCTAGGGAGGGTCTTGCGGAGCAGGCCCACCTGCCTAGCCGCTGCGCAGGGCGGTGGAGGGGACAGGGTGTGTCAACTCTTCTCCCCCTGCGTGTCCCACAGGCACTGATTTCTGCCTCTCCTGTCCCACATAGACGTTCCCCCTTTAGGTGAGACATGCCCTCCTGTGTGCTTGGCCTGCCAAGCCCAAGCATTCTCCTGTAAAGACAGATACAAGTGATCACAGTTCAAGGGTGTCGTTTAACCTGTATGTGCAGGTTGGAAAAATGCCTAATCTAAACCTAAATCTAAGATGGCAGCAGGCTACGACCATCAAATAATAACAAGGCAGTCCTAGCGCCGTCTTGTCAAATAAAAAGGGCCTCTACTAGAACAAAAAAACTATTGCCAATCCTTACAACTAAATACAAAAAGAGTGTGGGATAGGATTCACAAGAAAGAAAGAAGTGTTCACAAATGATAAGTCAGGATGTGGCAGCTGGGGGGTCTCCCTCGCCCCCGTTTTGAGCATGGGACAAGGCGGGACTCCAGAGCACAGCACACTCTCTCTCTCTCTCTCTCTCTCTCTCTCTCTCTCTCTCGAGCTTTCCCAGCACGAGACGACAGTGCCGTGCTCAGCTATCAGGACCTTCGGTGGCTACGTTTCTTTTCTACAAAATGTCTCTTGCTTCCGAGGACCTGATGTGTTCGAAATAACAAACAAAAAGTTCCTTTCCGCTTGTACGTTGGGTGAGGACTTTTCACCGCTGGATCGCCCTCTTCCGGGCTCAGACCCACAAAAGTCCCTAGCGATCTCAGGACCTTCGGTGGTTAGGTTTCTTGCTTCCGAGGGCCTGGTATGTTCAAAATAATAAACAAATGTTCTTTTCTGATTGCACCAGGGCGATGGTCCTTCGCCCCTGGGTCTCCCTCTTCCGGGCTCAGACCCCTCCCGAATGTCGGCCTCCCTCCGTCGGGTCCACTACGGCTTTTATTGCAAAACAATTTCACCCTTCACATTCACAAGTCTTTGGCCGTGTCCTGGCCACCTGGATGACAGATCCCCGGGGACTAGTCAGGGAGACACCTTACCTTCAGGTTTCTGACCTTGTCCCGAAGGCGGCTTCCCCAGGCTTGATACACAGTGTTCGCATCACTTCCCCTCTGTTTTACTTGGGTCGCGTTGCGTGCAGGGTCGGACTGGGCCATAACATTGTCTCGGGCACCAATGAAAAAGTGGCCCACAGTTGCAAATGGCTATTCATTCCTTCCATCCTTTTGTGACACTGTTTGACTAGTAAGAATATGGATTCAGCAACACTGGTCAAAACTACTAGCCTCATAGCAAAGTAACTCATCACACTGGCCCACATTGGCCAGAAAAGTGGCCCACTTTGACCAAAACAACTGGCCCACACCAGCATTTTGTGTTTTTGGTTCGGCCATGGGCCTATTGCCCTATAGGCCAGTCCAAGCCTAGTTGCGTGCCCTTCCCACTCTTACAGACTTTCGTACAGTTGGCGGCTTCTCCAGCCGGGATATGCAGTATTCTTATCCCTCCCACTCGGTTTTACCTGTGTCTTGTGCCCGTTCCTTTTTCCCAGCCTCTCCTACCGCGGACGGCTTTGGCAGTCTTTGACCCCCAACCATTATAGCCCTCACTGGTGTCCTCACCTTTGGAGCGTTTGCGTCCCTGTCCGTGCTCGTCTCATCTCGCCGGTACAGGCCCTCGCCGGTTGGAGCTCGAGGGACCAGGGCTCCTTTCTTTCCTCTGGTCTCGGCGTTGGTTGGTGGGCGCCAGGCCCACCGCTGTCTCCTAGTGGACACGCCACCAGGGAAGGCGGTTTTCTTCCCGTCTTCGTTCCGCTCCTGTCCAGAGCCTCTTGCTCGGTCAGAGCACGCCGCCTTGCGGCCTTCAGCTACGCCACCACCGGCACGGCGTAGCTCCAGGACATATCCACAGAGGCTCGCCACTGCGTATTGAGGATTCTCCTCCTTCCGTAGGAGTCACTCTCTGTGTATCAGGTCTCTCCCCATTCACAGTTCCTACTGTGTGGAAGTAGGCCAGCACAATCGAAAAAGGTGTGGTCCTTCTTCCTTGACGGCGTCACTCTGATGAAACCCAGCCTTACCTGAAGCCAACAACGGGGTGGAAGGAGGATCACTGGTAGTTGTCGTCAAAATATGAGAACAAACCGTTTTTTCAAGTCCCATGACGGCGGACAATGTAGTCGGCTCAGGGAGGTCCTCATTGAACTTGGGAGTCCTTGTCCCTGAGAGGGATATCACTCCCAGCGTGGTCCCACTTGCCCAGACCGCTAGGGAGGGTCTTGCGGAGCAGGCCCACCTGCCTAGCCGCTGCGCAGGGCGGTGGAGGGGACAGGGTGTGTCAACTCTTCTCCCCCTGCGTGTCCCACAGGCACTGATTTCTGCCTCTCCTGTCCCACATAGACGTTCCCCCTTTAGGTGAGACATGCCCTCCTGTGTGCTTGGCCTGCCAAGCCCACGCATTCTCCTTCATGGCCAGGCCAGTGCCTGACGAGAGGGCAGAAGGCCCAAGATAATGTAGAGGAAAGTGACTGCAGGCCAACACTGCCCTTGCATGCATGTAGGATGCAAAGACAATCTCGTTCGACAAGCTGGCTGCCAGAAAATGGGCTCACTAATTGAACCCTGGAAGTGAGAATAACCCCCCATGAAACATGAAATCAATCTCTCTCTCTCTCTCTCTCTCTGCCCTGCCCTCACCCCCCCCATTCCCCCCCCTCCCAAGCACCCCACAGCCACCCACCACACTCCCCTCTTGTGAAATATGAGGGGATCGGGCTCCAAAAACATAGAAGCACTTGGGGCATGCAGGCCTATGTCCATTTGAAGGGGCGTTTCTAGGCTTGGCTAACACACACAGAGCTGTGTTATTTCCTTCCTCTTCAACGCGCTTTTTCTCTGGTCCGCGGAAGGTGAGGAGCGAAAACTTTATCGGGGACTGTAGGGAAAGAAGTGAACAAGGTTATGCTCACGCTGTTATGTGGGGCAGGTGAGGAAGAGTGGTCGAATATGAAGTGGAAAACAAAGTTTGCTCATGTTTGTGTCTGAGCTGACGGCGGGATGCCAGCTTTACAAGGCGCTTAAAAGGGAGCCGGCGCCTCTCCAAGAGGGAGATGCTTTTGGATAAGAGCTGGGAGGTGTTGCGGTCCTGTTGCCACATGCAAGATGAAATAAATGTACGCGGGTAACTTTTAAAAAATGGATTATTTAAGCAGAGGAAACACAGTGTGTCTTTAGCAGGGACAGCGCGGTGTGCTGGGCCCAGCCTCCCATTCTCTGGACCAATCAGGTGGAAGCTCCTCCCTATATATGCACGGCGGTTGCCGGGCCGCCCATTACTGATCTGTGAGCGCTGACTGAGTCCTCCTGCAGAACAATGGCTGAAACTGCACCCGCTGCCGTGGCTCCGCCGGCGGAACCCGCCGCTGCCGCCAAGAAGAAGCAGAAGAGAGCAGCCGGCACTGCCAAGGCCAAAAAGCCCGCTGGGCCCAGCGTGTCCGACCTCGTCCTCAAGTGCGTGGCGGCCTCCACTGAGAGGAAGGGAGTCTCCCTGTCTGCCGTCAAGAAGGCTCTGGGCGCCGGGGGATATGACGTGGACAAGAACAACAGCAGAGTCAAGATTGCCCTCAAGAGCCTGGTGAGGAAAGGCGCCCTAGCCCAGCTCAAGGGCACCGGGGCCTCTGGATCCTTCAAGCTCAACAAGAAGCAGACGCAGGGCAAGGAGAAGGTGGCCAAGAAAGCGGCAGCCAAGAGCAAGACGCCCGCAGCAAAGAAGCCTGCCGGTGCTGCCAAGAAACCCAAAAAGGTGGCCGCCGGAGTCAAGAAGAGTCCCAAGAAGGTGAAGAAGCCGGCAGCCGCCAAGAGCCCAAAAAAGCCCAAGGCTGCTCCAGCCAAGAAGGCCGCCAAGAGCCCCGCAAAAGCCAAAGCAGTGAAGGCGAAAGCGGCAAAGAAGAGCCCGGCCAAGGTCGTGAAGCCCAAGGCCGTCAAACCCAAAGCGGCAAAGCCCAAAAAGGCTGCGCCCAAGAAGAAGTAGAGTCTCTCGCCGAGACCTTAAAAACACAAAAGGCTCTTTTAAGAGCCGCCCACAGTATCTGAAAGCGAGCTAGCTCATGCCTCTGCCTGACATGTACTGCGATACAACTGCATGTTCGAAAGACAAAGTGTAATAATGCACGGGGCCGTTGCGAGAGTCCCCGCTCGCCTCGGACGCCACGCGTGACCCTGGCCAGTCGGCACCCACCTATAAGCCCGCGTCAGTTGAGACCTTTGGGCATCGTGCACACACAGATTGGGGGTGTTGCGCCAGGTCGCATGCCCCACCATTAACTCTTTAACCGTGGAGTTTGGAGGCGCTGCCTAGCAAATGATGATGATGATGATGATGATGTGACATGTCAGCCAGCACACGGGGCATGTGTGTAACGAGGTCCGACTTCAGAGGCCGATTCACTGTGCTCGCTAGCCCCGGGTCCGAGGGCTGGTGGGGGAGGGCACTGGGAGGATGAATTGGGGCTGGGGGTGGGCGGGCTATTTCATCTGCCAAGAGCGTTTCATGAAGGGCCGAGCACAACCTATGGCAATCGCTCTTTCCTTTCCGTTTTGTTTGGCCAGCCAATCAAAGACCTCCTGTCCGCGTCTGCGTTTCATAGCCACGCCTTCTGACACTGACCAATCGCAGTGCACCGCGGGCTTTTTCAAACCGGTGCCCAGCCAATTGGAGGAGAGCTTGGTCTTTATATGCCGGCTCCCCTCCCGCCGGAGTCTGTTGTATCTATCGCTTGCAGAGAAAGCAGAGCTCGCAGTGCTGCCATGGCCCGTACTAAGCAGACCGCCCGCAAGTCCACCGGAGGCAAGGCGCCTCGCAAGCAGCTGGCCACCAAGGCTGCCCGTAAGAGCGCCCCCGCCACTGGCGGCGTGAAGAAACCTCACCGCTACCGTCCCGGCACTGTGGCTCTGAGGGAGATCCGCCGCTACCAGAAATCCACGGAGCTGCTCATCCGAAAACTGCCCTTCCAGCGCCTGGTGCGAGAAATCGCCCAGGACTTTAAGACCGACCTGCGCTTCCAGAGCTCGGCCGTCATGGCCCTGCAGGAGGCCAGCGAGGCCTACCTGGTCGGGCTCTTTGAGGACACGAACCTCTGCGCCATCCACGCCAAGAGGGTCACCATCATGCCCAAGGACATCCAGCTGGCCCGCCGCATCCGGGGCGAGAGGGCTTGAGTCAAAGCAGCACCGCAACCGCAGAAAACACCACAAAGGCTCTTTTAAGAGCCGCCACATTGTCACAAAACGAGCTGCTCCATTATATGCCCCTGCTCTTCACTTGCCCACGCGAGGGGGAGGGGTTGGGGTTTCCTCTCCCTGGACACAAAACCAGGCCCGCAAAATGCCCACATGTTTTTCGGTTCACGGGCGCTGGTATATGCCTGGCCACCAGGGTACGGCCCAAGCCGGTCCGATTCCCCTCCAGTCCCACTAGGGCCTCTCGCTCTCGCCGAGGGGCAGGCATTCTGGTTTATTTACCCTTTGGACACAGCGCCGCCCCATAACACAAGGAGGTAACTGCACTCTGGGTATGTGTCTCCTGAAGGGAGAGCCAGGGCTCTGTATCCTGCTCGGCTTGCACCTCTACCCTTTCCCCTGAGCGTGCCAATGGTTTGAGCTTTGCCAGAGGGCTGTGTGTGTGTGCGCGCGCGACATGCTGGTGAGAGAGTTGCTGGTTAGTGAGGCACGCAAAGAGCCCAGGCACAACATGGCTTCCTCCCACACGCCTGCCACGGGCCTCTGCAGATGGCTGCCCGTTTGTTTCACTTCATCACGTTACCACTGCCAAGCCCTCTCGCTGAGGTAGATAAGATACATTGTACACCATGTTGGGAGAATGGCAGAAGAGGGGAGGGATCTGTCTGGGGATTCCATGCATTACCCTAAGGGACGCACAAGGGGTTCTGGGAGACACGAACCAAAAGAAAGGCACGAGGTATGAAAACCGAGTGGCTCATTTCACCTCATTATTTGTTTTATTTTAGCGCCTTGTTGGGCAGGTCGAGGCCCCCTCCCCCTCTCTCTCTCTCTCTCTTTCTCTCTATCTCGCCTCACTCTAACTTGCTCAGGTGATGGGCCGAGTGGGGTCTGCTGGGAATTTTGCCCGGCAGGGCAAAGCCCGGCAGGGCAAAGCGCGGCGTTTGTCAGGCGTTCGTCAGGCTTTCGGGGCAGGGGCCAGAATGCCAGCTCCCTTCTCCCAGGAATCTTGCCCAGTGTCCCCAGACAGGCCTCTCCTCCCAGGCGTGAGATGAGGAGCAAGGAGGATAAAAAGTGGGGCCCTGGCTTCCTCAGAGGGTGCTTTGGCCAACCAGGAGAAGGACTCGGACTACAACGGGTCCTGGTGTATACCTGTTTATTCAAATAAAAGAAAAAGTCCTATGTGGCCCTATCGCTATGAGGGAAGTTCCCTGCCCTGCCTTCTAAAACAAAAACTAAGGGTGCTCGTCGAAGCCAGTCCAAAAATGAAAGAGCCCCGAGACAAAATTCCTAGTTACTAACTGGCCCTAGCACTCTAGAAAATCTAACTGAAAGGAAAAGGAGGCTTGCCCAAAAGCCTCGGAATGGGCTGCTGCCAGGCCCGACTCGTAGAGGACTTATGCATTATCCGTCTCAGAGTTCCTTTAGAAAGTCTTTACACAGCCCGCAGTCCTTGTATATGGAGTGTGCCAGTTAAAATTATAAATGCCTTCTGGATGGCTTTCTCCTCCTCCTTTGGGGAATGAAAAGACACACTCTTCTTCTTATATGCTTTTCAGCTTTTTACCACCTTCTATTAAGCCCCTTCGGGTATCACTCTGGTACACACCTCTATATATCCCACCTTTGTGGCACTGGGACTCCCCAACGTCCCGTGGCTCTTTGGCAGGGTAATTGGTTCTCAGTCCAATTAATGTCATATATTTGTCGGCTTCCCCAGCCTTGGAAACAAGCGGCGCGTATCCCTTTCTCGCCCCTTTTTCACAGGGCGTGTGCCCATTCAATTCTCTTAGGTTCTTGTTGTAAGGAACTCATGGCGGCAACAGTAAAGACAGATACAAGTGATCACAGTTCAAGGGTGTCGTTTAACCTGTATGTGCAGGTTGGAAAAATGCCTAATCTAAACCTAAATCTAAGATGGCAGCAGGCTACGACCATCAAATAATAACAAGGCAGTCCTAGCGCCGTCTTGTCAAATAAAAAGGGCCTCTACTAGAACAAAAAAACTATTGCCAATCCTTACAACTAAATACAAAAAGAGTGTGGGATAGGATTCACAAGAAAGAAAGAAGTGTTCACAAATGATAAGTCAGGATGTGGCAGCTGGGGGGTCTCCCTCGCCCCCGTTTTGAGCATGGGACAAGGCGGGACTCCAGAGCACAGCACACTCTCTCTCTCTCTCTCTCTCGAGCTTTCCCAGCACGAGACGACAGTGCCGTGCTCAGCTATCAGGACCTTCGGTGGCTACGTTTCTTTTCTACAAAATGTCTCTTGCTTCCGAGGACCTGATGTGTTCGAAATAACAAACAAAAAGTTCCTTTCCGCTTGTACGTTGGGTGAGGACTTTTCACCGCTGGATCGCCCTCTTCCGGGCTCAGACCCACAAAAGTCCCTAGCGATCTCAGGACCTTCGGTGGTTAGGTTTCTTGCTTCCGAGGGCCTGGTATGTTCAAAATAATAAACAAATGTTCTTTTCTGATTGCACCAGGGCGATGGTCCTTCGCCCCTGGGTCTCCCTCTTCCGGGCTCAGACCCCTCCCGAATGTCGGCCTCCCTCCGTCGGGTCCACTACGGCTTTTATTGCAAAACAATTTCACCCTTCACATTCACAAGTCTTTGGCCGTGTCCTGGCCACCTGGATGACAGATCCCCGGGGACTAGTCAGGGAGACACCTTACCTTCAGGTTTCTGACCTTGTCCCGAAGGCGGCTTCCCCAGGCTTGATACACAGTGTTCGCATCACTTCCCCTCTGTTTTACTTGGGTCGCGTTGCGTGCAGGGTCGGACTGGGCCATAACATTGTCTCGGGCACCAATGAAAAAGTGGCCCACAGTTGCAAATGGCTATTCATTCCTTCCATCCTTTTGTGACACTGTTTGACTAGTAAGAATATGGATTCAGCAACACTGGTCAAAACTACTAGCCTCATAGCAAAGTAACTCATCACACTGGCCCACATTGGCCAGAAAAGTGGCCCACTTTGACCAAAACAACTGGCCCACACCAGCATTTTGTGTTTTTGGTTCGGCCATGGGCCTATTGCCCTATAGGCCAGTCCAAGCCTAGTTGCGTGCCCTTCCCACTCTTACAGACTTTCGTACAGTTGGCGGCTTCTCCAGCCGGGATATGCAGTATTCTTATCCCTCCCACTCGGTTTTACCTGTGTCTTGTGCCCGTTCCTTTTTCCCAGCCTCTCCTACCGCGGACGGCTTTGGCAGTCTTTGACCCCCAACCATTATAGCCCTCACTGGTGTCCTCACCTTTGGAGCGTTTGCGTCCCTGTCCGTGCTCGTCTCATCTCGCCGGTACAGGCCCTCGCCGGTTGGAGCTCGAGGGACCAGGGCTCCTTTCTTTCCTCTGGTCTCGGCGTTGGTTGGTGGGCGCCAGGCCCACCGCTGTCTCCTAGTGGACACGCCACCAGGGAAGGCGGTTTTCTTCCCGTCTTCGTTCCGCTCCTGTCCAGAGCCTCTTGCTCGGTCAGAGCACGCCGCCTTGCGGCCTTCAGCTACGCCACCACCGGCACGGCGTAGCTCCAGGACATATCCACAGAGGCTCGCCACTGCGTATTGAGGATTCTCCTCCTTCCGTAGGAGTCACTCTCTGTGTATCAGGTCTCTCCCCATTCACAGTTCCTACTGTGTGGAAGTAGGCCAGCACAATCGAAAAAGGTGTGGTCCTTCTTCCTTGACGGCGTCACTCTGATGAAACCCAGCCTTACCTGAAGCCAACAACGGGGTGGAAGGAGGATCACTGGTAGTTGTCGTCAAAATATGAGAACAAACCGTTTTTTCAAGTCCCATGACGGCGGACAATGTAGTCGGCTCAGGGAGGTCCTCATTGAACTTGGGAGTCCTTGTCCCTGAGAGGGATATCACTCCCAGCGTGGTCCCACTTGCCCAGACCGCTAGGGAGGGTCTTGCGGAGCAGGCCCACCTGCCTAGCCGCTGCGCAGGGCGGTGGAGGGGACAGGGTGTGTCAACTCTTCTCCCCCTGCGTGTCCCACAGGCACTGATTTCTGCCTCTCCTGTCCCACATAGACGTTCCCCCTTTAGGTGAGACATGCCCTCCTGTGTGCTTGGCCTGCCAAGCCCAAGCATTCTCCTGTAAAGACAGATACAAGTGATCACAGTTCAAGGGTGTCGTTTAACCTGTATGTGCAGGTTGGAAAAATGCCTAATCTAAACCTAAATCTAAGATGGCAGCAGGCTACGACCATCAAATAATAACAAGGCAGTCCTAGCGCCGTCTTGTCAAATAAAAAGGGCCTCTACTAGAACAAAAAAACTATTGCCAATCCTTACAACTAAATACAAAAAGAGTGTGGGATAGGATTCACAAGAAAGAAAGAAGTGTTCACAAATGATAAGTCAGGATGTGGCAGCTGGGGGGTCTCCCTCGCCCCCGTTTTGAGCATGGGACAAGGCGGGACTCCAGAGCACAGCACACTCTCTCTCTCTCTCTCTCTCTCTCTCTCTCTCTCTCTCGAGCTTTCCCAGCACGAGACGACAGTGCCGTGCTCAGCTATCAGGACCTTCGGTGGCTACGTTTCTTTTCTACAAAATGTCTCTTGCTTCCGAGGACCTGATGTGTTCGAAATAACAAACAAAAAGTTCCTTTCCGCTTGTACGTTGGGTGAGGACTTTTCACCGCTGGATCGCCCTCTTCCGGGCTCAGACCCACAAAAGTCCCTAGCGATCTCAGGACCTTCGGTGGTTAGGTTTCTTGCTTCCGAGGGCCTGGTATGTTCAAAATAATAAACAAATGTTCTTTTCTGATTGCACCAGGGCGATGGTCCTTCGCCCCTGGGTCTCCCTCTTCCGGGCTCAGACCCCTCCCGAATGTCGGCCTCCCTCCGTCGGGTCCACTACGGCTTTTATTGCAAAACAATTTCACCCTTCACATTCACAAGTCTTTGGCCGTGTCCTGGCCACCTGGATGACAGATCCCCGGGGACTAGTCAGGGAGACACCTTACCTTCAGGTTTCTGACCTTGTCCCGAAGGCGGCTTCCCCAGGCTTGATACACAGTGTTCGCATCACTTCCCCTCTGTTTTACTTGGGTCGCGTTGCGTGCAGGGTCGGACTGGGCCATAACATTGTCTCGGGCACCAATGAAAAAGTGGCCCACAGTTGCAAATGGCTATTCATTCCTTCCATCCTTTTGTGACACTGTTTGACTAGTAAGAATATGGATTCAGCAACACTGGTCAAAACTACTAGCCTCATAGCAAAGTAACTCATCACACTGGCCCACATTGGCCAGAAAAGTGGCCCACTTTGACCAAAACAACTGGCCCACACCAGCATTTTGTGTTTTTGGTTCGGCCATGGGCCTATTGCCCTATAGGCCAGTCCAAGCCTAGTTGCGTGCCCTTCCCACTCTTACAGACTTTCGTACAGTTGGCGGCTTCTCCAGCCGGGATATGCAGTATTCTTATCCCTCCCACTCGGTTTTACCTGTGTCTTGTGCCCGTTCCTTTTTCCCAGCCTCTCCTACCGCGGACGGCTTTGGCAGTCTTTGACCCCCAACCATTATAGCCCTCACTGGTGTCCTCACCTTTGGAGCGTTTGCGTCCCTGTCCGTGCTCGTCTCATCTCGCCGGTACAGGCCCTCGCCGGTTGGAGCTCGAGGGACCAGGGCTCCTTTCTTTCCTCTGGTCTCGGCGTTGGTTGGTGGGCGCCAGGCCCACCGCTGTCTCCTAGTGGACACGCCACCAGGGAAGGCGGTTTTCTTCCCGTCTTCGTTCCGCTCCTGTCCAGAGCCTCTTGCTCGGTCAGAGCACGCCGCCTTGCGGCCTTCAGCTACGCCACCACCGGCACGGCGTAGCTCCAGGACATATCCACAGAGGCTCGCCACTGCGTATTGAGGATTCTCCTCCTTCCGTAGGAGTCACTCTCTGTGTATCAGGTCTCTCCCCATTCACAGTTCCTACTGTGTGGAAGTAGGCCAGCACAATCGAAAAAGGTGTGGTCCTTCTTCCTTGACGGCGTCACTCTGATGAAACCCAGCCTTACCTGAAGCCAACAACGGGGTGGAAGGAGGATCACTGGTAGTTGTCGTCAAAATATGAGAACAAACCGTTTTTTCAAGTCCCATGACGGCGGACAATGTAGTCGGCTCAGGGAGGTCCTCATTGAACTTGGGAGTCCTTGTCCCTGAGAGGGATATCACTCCCAGCGTGGTCCCACTTGCCCAGACCGCTAGGGAGGGTCTTGCGGAGCAGGCCCACCTGCCTAGCCGCTGCGCAGGGCGGTGGAGGGGACAGGGTGTGTCAACTCTTCTCCCCCTGCGTGTCCCACAGGCACTGATTTCTGCCTCTCCTGTCCCACATAGACGTTCCCCCTTTAGGTGAGACATGCCCTCCTGTGTGCTTGGCCTGCCAAGCCCAAGCATTCTCCTGTAAAGACAGATACAAGTGATCACAGTTCAAGGGTGTCGTTTAACCTGTATGTGCAGGTTGGAAAAATGCCTAATCTAAACCTAAATCTAAGATGGCAGCAGGCTACGACCATCAAATAATAACAAGGCAGTCCTAGCGCCGTCTTGTCAAATAAAAAGGGCCTCTACTAGAACAAAAAAACTATTGCCAATCCTTACAACTAAATACAAAAAGAGTGTGGGATAGGATTCACAAGAAAGAAAGAAGTGTTCACAAATGATAAGTCAGGATGTGGCAGCTGGGGGGTCTCCCTCGCCCCGGTTTTGAGCATGGGACAAGGCGGGACTCCAGAGCACAGCACACTCTCTCTCTCTCTCTCTCTCTCTCTCTCTCTCTCGAGCTTTCCCAGCACGAGACGACAGTGCCGTGCTCAGCTATCAGGACCTTCGGTGGCTACGTTTCTTTTCTACAAAATGTCTCTTGCTTCCGAGGACCTGATGTGTTCGAAATAACAAACAAAAAGTTCCTTTCCGCTTGTACGTTGGGTGAGGACTTTTCACCGCTGGATCGCCCTCTTCCGGGCTCAGACCCACAAAAGTCCCTAGCGATCTCAGGACCTTCGGTGGTTAGGTTTCTTGCTTCCGAGGGCCTGGTATGTTCAAAATAATAAACAAATGTTCTTTTCTGATTGCACCAGGGCGATGGTCCTTCGCCCCTGGGTCTCCCTCTTCCGGGCTCAGACCCCTCCCGAATGTCGGCCTCCCTCCGTCGGGTCCACTACGGCTTTTATTGCAAAACAATTTCACCCTTCACATTCACAAGTCTTTGGCCGTGTCCTGGCCACCTGGATGACAGATCCCCGGGGACTAGTCAGGGAGACACCTTACCTTCAGGTTTCTGACCTTGTCCCGAAGGCGGCTTCCCCAGGCTTGATACACAGTGTTCGCATCACTTCCCCTCTGTTTTACTTGGGTCGCGTTGCGTGCAGGGTCGGACTGGGCCATAACATTGTCTCGGGCACCAATGAAAAAGTGGCCCACAGTTGCAAATGGCTATTCATTCCTTCCATCCTTTTGTGACACTGTTTGACTAGTAAGAATATGGATTCAGCAACACTGGTCAAAACTACTAGCCTCATAGCAAAGTAACTCATCACACTGGCCCACATTGGCCAGAAAAGTGGCCCACTTTGACCAAAACAACTGGCCCACACCAGCATTTTGTGTTTTTGGTTCGGCCATGGGCCTATTGCCCTATAGGCCAGTCCAAGCCTAGTTGCGTGCCCTTCCCACTCTTACAGACTTTCGTACAGTTGGCGGCTTCTCCAGCCGGGATATGCAGTATTCTTATCCCTCCCACTCGGTTTTACCTGTGTCTTGTGCCCGTTCCTTTTTCCCAGCCTCTCCTACCGCGGACGGCTTTGGCAGTCTTTGACCCCCAACCATTATAGCCCTCACTGGTGTCCTCACCTTTGGAGCGTTTGCGTCCCTGTCCGTGCTCGTCTCATCTCGCCGGTACAGGCCCTCGCCGGTTGGAGCTCGAGGGACCAGGGCTCCTTTCTTTCCTCTGGTCTCGGCGTTGGTTGGTGGGTGCCAGGCCCACCGCTGTCTCCTAGTGGACACGCCACCAGGGAAGGCGGTTTTCTTCCCGTCTTCGTTCCGCTCCTGTCCAGAGCCTCTTGCTCGGTCAGAGCACGCCGCCTTGCGGCCTTCAGCTACGCCACCACCGGCACGGCGTAGCTCCAGGACATATCCACAGAGGCTCGCCACTGCGTATTGAGGATTCTCCTCCTTCCGTAGGAGTCACTCTCTGTGTATCAGGTCTCTCCCCATTCACAGTTCCTACTGTGTGGAAGTAGGCCAGCACAATCGAAAAAGGTGTGGTCCTTCTTCCTTGACGGCGTCACTCTGATGAAACCCAGCCTTACCTGAAGCCAACAACGGGGTGGAAGGAGGATCACTGGTAGTTGTCGTCAAAATATGAGAACAAACCGTTTTTTCAAGTCCCATGACGGCGGACAATGTAGTCGGCTCAGGGAGGTCCTCATTGAACTTGGGAGTCCTTGTCCCTGAGAGGGATATCACTCCCAGCGTGGTCCCACTTGCCCAGACCGCTAGGGAGGGTCTTGCGGAGCAGGCCCACCTGCCTAGCCGCTGCGCAGGGCGGTGGAGGGGACAGGGTGTGTCAACTCTTCTCCCCCTGCGTGTCCCACAGGCACTGATTTCTGCCTCTCCTGTCCCACATAGACGTTCCCCCTTTAGGTGAGACATGCCCTCCTGTGTGCTTGGCCTGCCAAGCCCAAGCATTCTCCTGTAAAGACAGATACAAGTGATCACAGTTCAAGGGTGTCGTTTAACCTGTATGTGCAGGTTGGAAAAATGCCTAATCTAAACCTAAATCTAAGATGGCAGCAGGCTACGACCATCAAATAATAACAAGGCAGTCCTAGCGCCGTCTTGTCAAATAAAAAGGGCCTCTACTAGAACAAAAAAACTATTGCCAATCCTTACAACTAAATACAAAAAGAGTGTGGGATAGGATTCACAAGAAAGAAAGAAGTGTTCACAAATGATAAGTCAGGATGTGGCAGCTGGGGGGTCTCCCTCGCCCCGGTTTTGAGCATGGGACAAGGCGGGACTCCAGAGCACAGCACACTCTCTCTCTCTCTCTCTCTCTCTCTCTCTCTCTCTCTCTCGAGCTTTCCCAGCACGAGACGACAGTGCCGTGCTCAGCTATCAGGACCTTCGGTGGCTACGTTTCTTTTCTACAAAATGTCTCTTGCTTCCGAGGACCTGATGTGTTCGAAATAACAAACAAAAAGTTCCTTTCCGCTTGTACGTTGGGTGAGGACTTTTCACCGCTGGATCGCCCTCTTCCGGGCTCAGACCCACAAAAGTCCCTAGCGATCTCAGGACCTTCGGTGGTTAGGTTTCTTGCTTCCGAGGGCCTGGTATGTTCAAAATAATAAACAAATGTTCTTTTCTGATTGCACCAGGGCGATGGTCCTTCGCCCCTGGGTCTCCCTCTTCCGGGCTCAGACCCCTCCCGAATGTCGGCCTCCCTCCGTCGGGTCCACTACGGCTTTTATTGCAAAACAATTTCACCCTTCACATTCACAAGTCTTTGGCCGTGTCCTGGCCACCTGGATGACAGATCCCCGGGGACTAGTCAGGGAGACACCTTACCTTCAGGTTTCTGACCTTGTCCCGAAGGCGGCTTCCCCAGGCTTGATACACAGTGTTCGCATCACTTCCCCTCTGTTTTACTTGGGTCGCGTTGCGTGCAGGGTCGGACTGGGCCATAACATTGTCTCGGGCACCAATGAAAAAGTGGCCCACAGTTGCAAATGGCTATTCATTCCTTCCATCCTTTTGTGACACTGTTTGACTAGTAAGAATATGGATTCAGCAACACTGGTCAAAACTACTAGCCTCATAGCAAAGTAACTCATCACACTGGCCCACATTGGCCAGAAAAGTGGCCCACTTTGACCAAAACAACTGGCCCACACCAGCATTTTGTGTTTTTGGTTCGGCCATGGGCCTATTGCCCTATAGGCCAGTCCAAGCCTAGTTGCGTGCCCTTCCCACTCTTACAGACTTTCGTACAGTTGGCGGCTTCTCCAGCCGGGATATGCAGTATTCTTATCCCTCCCACTCGGTTTTACCTGTGTCTTGTGCCCGTTCCTTTTTCCCAGCCTCTCCTACCGCGGACGGCTTTGGCAGTCTTTGACCCCCAACCATTATAGCCCTCACTGGTGTCCTCACCTTTGGAGCGTTTGCGTCCCTGTCCGTGCTCGTCTCATCTCGCCGGTACAGGCCCTCGCCGGTTGGAGCTCGAGGGACCAGGGCTCCTTTCTTTCCTCTGGTCTCGGCGTTGGTTGGTGGGCGCCAGGCCCACCGCTGTCTCCTAGTGGACACGCCACCAGGGAAGGCGGTTTTCTTCCCGTCTTCGTTCCGCTCCTGTCCAGAGCCTCTTGCTCGGTCAGAGCACGCCGCCTTGCGGCCTTCAGCTACGCCACCACCGGCACGGCGTAGCTCCAGGACATATCCACAGAGGCTCGCCACTGCGTATTGAGGATTCTCCTCCTTCCGTAGGAGTCACTCTCTGTGTATCAGGTCTCTCCCCATTCACAGTTCCTACTGTGTGGAAGTAGGCCAGCACAATCGAAAAAGGTGTGGTCCTTCTTCCTTGACGGCGTCACTCTGATGAAACCCAGCCTTACCTGAAGCCAACAACGGGGTGGAAGGAGGATCACTGGTAGTTGTCGTCAAAATATGAGAACAAACCGTTTTTTCAAGTCCCATGACGGCGGACAATGTAGTCGGCTCAGGGAGGTCCTCATTGAACTTGGGAGTCCTTGTCCCTGAGAGGGATATCACTCCCAGCGTGGTCCCACTTGCCCAGACCGCTAGGGAGGGTCTTGCGGAGCAGGCCCACCTGCCTAGCCGCTGCGCAGGGCGGTGGAGGGGACAGGGTGTGTCAACTCTTCTCCCCCTGCGTGTCCCACAGGCACTGATTTCTGCCTCTCCTGTCCCACATAGACGTTCCCCCTTTAGGTGAGACATGCCCTCCTGTGTGCTTGGCCTGCCAAGCCCAAGCATTCTCCTGTAAAGACAGATACAAGTGATCACAGTTCAAGGGTGTCGTTTAACCTGTATGTGCAGGTTGGAAAAATGCCTAATCTAAACCTAAATCTAAGATGGCAGCAGGCTACGACCATCAAATAATAACAAGGCAGTCCTAGCGCCGTCTTGTCAAATAAAAAGGGCCTCTACTAGAACAAAAAAACTATTGCCAATCCTTACAACTAAATACAAAAAGAGTGTGGGATAGGATTCACAAGAAAGAAAGAAGTGTTCACAAATGATAAGTCAGGATGTGGCAGCTGGGGGGTCTCCCTCGCCCCGGTTTTGAGCATGGGACAAGGCGGGACTCCAGAGCACAGCACACTCTCTCTCTCTCTCTCTCTCTCTCTCTCTCTCTCTCTCTCTCGAGCTTTCCCAGCACGAGACGACAGTGCCGTGCTCAGCTATCAGGACCTTCGGTGGCTACGTTTCTTTTCTACAAAATGTCTCTTGCTTCCGAGGACCTGATGTGTTCGAAATAACAAACAAAAAGTTCCTTTCCGCTTGTACGTTGGGTGAGGACTTTTCACCGCTGGATCGCCCTCTTCCGGGCTCAGACCCACAAAAGTCCCTAGCGATCTCAGGACCTTCGGTGGTTAGGTTTCTTGCTTCCGAGGGCCTGGTATGTTCAAAATAATAAACAAATGTTCTTTTCTGATTGCACCAGGGCGATGGTCCTTCGCCCCTGGGTCTCCCTCTTCCGGGCTCAGACCCCTCCCGAATGTCGGCCTCCCTCCGTCGGGTCCACTACGGCTTTTATTGCAAAACAATTTCACCCTTCACATTCACAAGTCTTTGGCCGTGTCCTGGCCACCTGGATGACAGATCCCCGGGGACTAGTCAGGGAGACACCTTACCTTCAGGTTTCTGACCTTGTCCCGAAGGCGGCTTCCCCAGGCTTGATACACAGTGTTCGCATCACTTCCCCTCTGTTTTACTTGGGTCGCGTTGCGTGCAGGGTCGGACTGGGCCATAACATTGTCTCGGGCACCAATGAAAAAGTGGCCCACAGTTGCAAATGGCTATTCATTCCTTCCATCCTTTTGTGACACTGTTTGACTAGTAAGAATATGGATTCAGCAACACTGGTCAAAACTACTAGCCTCATAGCAAAGTAACTCATCACACTGGCCCACATTGGCCAGAAAAGTGGCCCACTTTGACCAAAACAACTGGCCCACACCAGCATTTTGTGTTTTTGGTTCGGCCATGGGCCTATTGCCCTATAGGCCAGTCCAAGCCTAGTTGCGTGCCCTTCCCACTCTTACAGACTTTCGTACAGTTGGCGGCTTCTCCAGCCGGGATATGCAGTATTCTTATCCCTCCCACTCGGTTTTACCTGTGTCTTGTGCCCGTTCCTTTTTCCCAGCCTCTCCTACCGCGGACGGCTTTGGCAGTCTTTGACCCCCAACCATTATAGCCCTCACTGGTGTCCTCACCTTTGGAGCGTTTGCGTCCCTGTCCGTGCTCGTCTCATCTCGCCGGTACAGGCCCTCGCCGGTTGGAGCTCGAGGGACCAGGGCTCCTTTCTTTCCTCTGGTCTCGGCGTTGGTTGGTGGGTGCCAGGCCCACCGCTGTCTCCTAGTGGACACGCCACCAGGGAAGGCGGTTTTCTTCCCGTCTTCGTTCCGCTCCTGTCCAGAGCCTCTTGCTCGGTCAGAGCACGCCGCCTTGCGGCCTTCAGCTACGCCACCACCGGCACGGCGTAGCTCCAGGACATATCCACAGAGGCTCGCCACTGCGTATTGAGGATTCTCCTCCTTCCGTAGGAGTCACTCTCTGTGTATCAGGTCTCTCCCCATTCACAGTTCCTACTGTGTGGAAGTAGGCCAGCACAATCGAAAAAGGTGTGGTCCTTCTTCCTTGACGGCGTCACTCTGATGAAACCCAGCCTTACCTGAAGCCAACAACGGGGTGGAAGGAGGATCACTGGTAGTTGTCGTCAAAATATGAGAACAAACCGTTTTTTCAAGTCCCATGACGGCGGACAATGTAGTCGGCTCAGGGAGGTCCTCATTGAACTTGGGAGTCCTTGTCCCTGAGAGGGATATCACTCCCAGCGTGGTCCCACTTGCCCAGACCGCTAGGGAGGGTCTTGCGGAGCAGGCCCACCTGCCTAGCCGCTGCGCAGGGCGGTGGAGGGGACAGGGTGTGTCAACTCTTCTCCCCCTGCGTGTCCCACAGGCACTGATTTCTGCCTCTCCTGTCCCACATAGACGTTCCCCCTTTAGGTGAGACATGCCCTCCTGTGTGCTTGGCCTGCCAAGCCCAAGCATTCTCCTGTAAAGACAGATACAAGTGATCACAGTTCAAGGGTGTCGTTTAACCTGTATGTGCAGGTTGGAAAAATGCCTAATCTAAACCTAAATCTAAGATGGCAGCAGGCTACGACCATCAAATAATAACAAGGCAGTCCTAGCGCCGTCTTGTCAAATAAAAAGGGCCTCTACTAGAACAAAAAAACTATTGCCAATCCTTACAACTAAATACAAAAAGAGTGTGGGATAGGATTCACAAGAAAGAAAGAAGTGTTCACAAATGATAAGTCAGGATGTGGCAGCTGGGGGGTCTCCCTCGCCCCGGTTTTGAGCATGGGACAAGGCGGGACTCCAGAGCACAGCACACTCTCTCTCTCTCTCTCTCTCTCTCTCTCTCTCTCTCTCTCGAGCTTTCCCAGCACGAGACGACAGTGCCGTGCTCAGCTATCAGGACCTTCGGTGGCTACGTTTCTTTTCTACAAAATGTCTCTTGCTTCCGAGGACCTGATGTGTTCGAAATAACAAACAAAAAGTTCCTTTCCGCTTGTACGTTGGGTGAGGACTTTTCACCGCTGGATCGCCCTCTTCCGGGCTCAGACCCACAAAAGTCCCTAGCGATCTCAGGACCTTCGGTGGTTAGGTTTCTTGCTTCCGAGGGCCTGGTATGTTCAAAATAATAAACAAATGTTCTTTTCTGATTGCACCAGGGCGATGGTCCTTCGCCCCTGGGTCTCCCTCTTCCGGGCTCAGACCCCTCCCGAATGTCGGCCTCCCTCCGTCGGGTCCACTACGGCTTTTATTGCAAAACAATTTCACCCTTCACATTCACAAGTCTTTGGCCGTGTCCTGGCCACCTGGATGACAGATCCCCGGGGACTAGTCAGGGAGACACCTTACCTTCAGGTTTCTGACCTTGTCCCGAAGGCGGCTTCCCCAGGCTTGATACACAGTGTTCGCATCACTTCCCCTCTGTTTTACTTGGGTCGCGTTGCGTGCAGGGTCGGACTGGGCCATAACATTGTCTCGGGCACCAATGAAAAAGTGGCCCACAGTTGCAAATGGCTATTCATTCCTTCCATCCTTTTGTGACACTGTTTGACTAGTAAGAATATGGATTCAGCAACACTGGTCAAAACTACTAGCCTCATAGCAAAGTAACTCATCACACTGGCCCACATTGGCCAGAAAAGTGGCCCACTTTGACCAAAACAACTGGCCCACACCAGCATTTTGTGTTTTTGGTTCGGCCATGGGCCTATTGCCCTATAGGCCAGTCCAAGCCTAGTTGCGTGCCCTTCCCACTCTTACAGACTTTCGTACAGTTGGCGGCTTCTCCAGCCGGGATATGCAGTATTCTTATCCCTCCCACTCGGTTTTACCTGTGTCTTGTGCCCGTTCCTTTTTCCCAGCCTCTCCTACCGCGGACGGCTTTGGCAGTCTTTGACCCCCAACCATTATAGCCCTCACTGGTGTCCTCACCTTTGGAGCGTTTGCGTCCCTGTCCGTGCTCGTCTCATCTCGCCGGTACAGGCCCTCGCCGGTTGGAGCTCGAGGGACCAGGGCTCCTTTCTTTCCTCTGGTCTCGGCGTTGGTTGGTGGGCGCCAGGCCCACCGCTGTCTCCTAGTGGACACGCCACCAGGGAAGGCGGTTTTCTTCCCGTCTTCGTTCCGCTCCTGTCCAGAGCCTCTTGCTCGGTCAGAGCACGCCGCCTTGCGGCCTTCAGCTACGCCACCACCGGCACGGCGTAGCTCCAGGACATATCCACAGAGGCTCGCCACTGCGTATTGAGGATTCTCCTCCTTCCGTAGGAGTCACTCTCTGTGTATCAGGTCTCTCCCCATTCACAGTTCCTACTGTGTGGAAGTAGGCCAGCACAATCGAAAAAGGTGTGGTCCTTCTTCCTTGACGGCGTCACTCTGATGAAACCCAGCCTTACCTGAAGCCAACAACGGGGTGGAAGGAGGATCACTGGTAGTTGTCGTCAAAATATGAGAACAAACCGTTTTTTCAAGTCCCATGACGGCGGACAATGTAGTCGGCTCAGGGAGGTCCTCATTGAACTTGGGAGTCCTTGTCCCTGAGAGGGATATCACTCCCAGCGTGGTCCCACTTGCCCAGACCGCTAGGGAGGGTCTTGCGGAGCAGGCCCACCTGCCTAGCCGCTGCGCAGGGCGGTGGAGGGGACAGGGTGTGTCAACTCTTCTCCCCCTGCGTGTCCCACAGGCACTGATTTCTGCCTCTCCTGTCCCACATAGACGTTCCCCCTTTAGGTGAGACATGCCCTCCTGTGTGCTTGGCCTGCCAAGCCCACGCATTCTCCTTCATGGCCAGGCCAGTGCCTGACGAGAGGGCAGAAGGCCCAAGATAATGTAGAGGAAAGTGACTGCAGGCCAACACTGCCCTTGCATGCATGTAGGATGCAAAGACAATCTCGTTCGACAAGCTGGCTGCCAGAAAATGGGCTCACTAATTGAACCCTGGAAGTGAGAATAACCCCCCATGAAACATGAAATCAATCTCTCTCTCTCTCTCTCTCTCTGCCCTGCCCTCACCCCCCCCATTCCCCCCCCTCCCAAGCACCCCACAGCCACCCACCACACTCCCCTCTTGTGAAATATGAGGGGATCGGGCTCCAAAAACATAGAAGCACTTGGGGCATGCAGGCCTATGTCCATTTGAAGGGGCGTTTCTAGGCTTGGCTAACACACACAGAGCTGTGTTATTTCCTTCCTCTTCAACGCGCTTTTTCTCTGGTCCGCGGAAGGTGAGGAGCGAAAACTTTATCGGGGACTGTAGGGAAAGAAGTGAACAAGGTTATGCTCACGCTGTTATGTGGGGCAGGTGAGGAAGAGTGGTCGAATATGAAGTGGAAAACAAAGTTTGCTCATGTTTGTGTCTGAGCTGACGGCGGGATGCCAGCTTTACAAGGCGCTTAAAAGGGAGCCGGCGCCTCTCCAAGAGGGAGATGCTTTTGGATAAGAGCTGGGAGGTGTTGCGGTCCTGTTGCCACATGCAAGATGAAATAAATGTACGCGGGTAACTTTTAAAAAATGGATTATTTAAGCAGAGGAAACACAGTGTGTCTTTAGCAGGGACAGCGCGGTGTGCTGGGCCCAGCCTCCCATTCTCTGGACCAATCAGGTGGAAGCTCCTCCCTATATATGCACGGCGGTTGCCGGGCCGCCCATTACTGATCTGTGAGCGCTGACTGAGTCCTCCTGCAGAACAATGGCTGAAACTGCACCCGCTGCCGTGGCTCCGCCGGCGGAACCCGCCGCTGCCGCCAAGAAGAAGCAGAAGAGAGCAGCCGGCACTGCCAAGGCCAAAAAGCCCGCTGGGCCCAGCGTGTCCGACCTCGTCCTCAAGTGCGTGGCGGCCTCCACTGAGAGGAAGGGAGTCTCCCTGTCTGCCGTCAAGAAGGCTCTGGGCGCCGGGGGATATGACGTGGACAAGAACAACAGCAGAGTCAAGATTGCCCTCAAGAGCCTGGTGAGGAAAGGCGCCCTAGCCCAGCTCAAGGGCACCGGGGCCTCTGGATCCTTCAAGCTCAACAAGAAGCAGACGCAGGGCAAGGAGAAGGTGGCCAAGAAAGCGGCAGCCAAGAGCAAGACGCCCGCAGCAAAGAAGCCTGCCGGTGCTGCCAAGAAACCCAAAAAGGTGGCCGCCGGAGTCAAGAAGAGTCCCAAGAAGGTGAAGAAGCCGGCAGCCGCCAAGAGCCCAAAAAAGCCCAAGGCTGCTCCAGCCAAGAAGGCCGCCAAGAGCCCCGCAAAAGCCAAAGCAGTGAAGGCGAAAGCGGCAAAGAAGAGCCCGGCCAAGGTCGTGAAGCCCAAGGCCGTCAAACCCAAAGCGGCAAAGCCCAAAAAGGCTGCGCCCAAGAAGAAGTAGAGTCTCTCGCCGAGACCTTAAAAACACAAAAGGCTCTTTTAAGAGCCGCCCACAGTATCTGAAAGCGAGCTAGCTCATGCCTCTGCCTGACATGTACTGCGATACAACTGCATGTTCGAAAGACAAAGTGTAATAATGCACGGGGCCGTTGCGAGAGTCCCCGCTCGCCTCGGACGCCACGCGTGACCCTGGCCAGTCGGCACCCACCTATAAGCCCGCGTCAGTTGAGACCTTTGGGCATCGTGCACACACAGATTGGGGGTGTTGCGCCAGGTCGCATGCCCCACCATTAACTCTTTAACCGTGGAGTTTGGAGGCGCTGCCTAGCAAATGATGATGATGATGATGATGATGTGACATGTCAGCCAGCACACGGGGCATGTGTGTAACGAGGTCCGACTTCAGAGGCCGATTCACTGTGCTCGCTAGCCCCGGGTCCGAGGGCTGGTGGGGGAGGGCACTGGGAGGATGAATTGGGGCTGGGGGTGGGCGGGCTATTTCATCTGCCAAGAGCGTTTCATGAAGGGCCGAGCACAACCTATGGCAATCGCTCTTTCCTTTCCGTTTTGTTTGGCCAGCCAATCAAAGACCTCCTGTCCGCGTCTGCGTTTCATAGCCACGCCTTCTGACACTGACCAATCGCAGTGCACCGCGGGCTTTTTCAAACCGGTGCCCAGCCAATTGGAGGAGAGCTTGGTCTTTATATGCCGGCTCCCCTCCCGCCGGAGTCTGTTGTATCTATCGCTTGCAGAGAAAGCAGAGCTCGCAGTGCTGCCATGGCCCGTACTAAGCAGACCGCCCGCAAGTCCACCGGAGGCAAGGCGCCTCGCAAGCAGCTGGCCACCAAGGCTGCCCGTAAGAGCGCCCCCGCCACTGGCGGCGTGAAGAAACCTCACCGCTACCGTCCCGGCACTGTGGCTCTGAGGGAGATCCGCCGCTACCAGAAATCCACGGAGCTGCTCATCCGAAAACTGCCCTTCCAGCGCCTGGTGCGAGAAATCGCCCAGGACTTTAAGACCGACCTGCGCTTCCAGAGCTCGGCCGTCATGGCCCTGCAGGAGGCCAGCGAGGCCTACCTGGTCGGGCTCTTTGAGGACACGAACCTCTGCGCCATCCACGCCAAGAGGGTCACCATCATGCCCAAGGACATCCAGCTGGCCCGCCGCATCCGGGGCGAGAGGGCTTGAGTCAAAGCAGCACCGCAACCGCAGAAAACACCACAAAGGCTCTTTTAAGAGCCGCCACATTGTCACAAAACGAGCTGCTCCATTATATGCCCCTGCTCTTCACTTGCCCACGCGAGGGGGAGGGGTTGGGGTTTCCTCTCCCTGGACACAAAACCAGGCCCGCAAAATGCCCACATGTTTTTCGGTTCACGGGCGCTGGTATATGCCTGGCCACCAGGGTACGGCCCAAGCCGGTCCGATTCCCCTCCAGTCCCACTAGGGCCTCTCGCTCTCGCCGAGGGGCAGGCATTCTGGTTTATTTACCCTTTGGACACAGCGCCGCCCCATAACACAAGGAGGTAACTGCACTCTGGGTATGTGTCTCCTGAAGGGAGAGCCAGGGCTCTGTATCCTGCTCGGCTTGCACCTCTACCCTTTCCCCTGAGCGTGCCAATGGTTTGAGCTTTGCCAGAGGGCTGTGTGTGTGTGCGCGCGCGACATGCTGGTGAGAGAGTTGCTGGTTAGTGAGGCACGCAAAGAGCCCAGGCACAACATGGCTTCCTCCCACACGCCTGCCACGGGCCTCTGCAGATGGCTGCCCGTTTGTTTCACTTCATCACGTTACCACTGCCAAGCCCTCTCGCTGAGGTAGATAAGATACATTGTACACCATGTTGGGAGAATGGCAGAAGAGGGGAGGGATCTGTCTGGGGATTCCATGCATTACCCTAAGGGACGCACAAGGGGTTCTGGGAGACACGAACCAAAAGAAAGGCACGAGGTATGAAAACCGAGTGGCTCATTTCACCTCATTATTTGTTTTATTTTAGCGCCTTGTTGGGCAGGTCGAGGCCCCCTCCCCCTCTCTCTCTCTCTCTCTTTCTCTCTATCTCGCCTCACTCTAACTTGCTCAGGTGATGGGCCGAGTGGGGTCTGCTGGGAATTTTGCCCGGCAGGGCAAAGCCCGGCAGGGCAAAGCGCGGCGTTTGTCAGGCGTTCGTCAGGCTTTCGGGGCAGGGGCCAGAATGCCAGCTCCCTTCTCCCAGGAATCTTGCCCAGTGTCCCCAGACAGGCCTCTCCTCCCAGGCGTGAGATGAGGAGCAAGGAGGATAAAAAGTGGGGCCCTGGCTTCCTCAGAGGGTGCTTTGGCCAACCAGGAGAAGGACTCGGACTACAACGGGTCCTGGTGTATACCTGTTTATTCAAATAAAAGAAAAAGTCCTATGTGGCCCTATCGCTATGAGGGAAGTTCCCTGCCCTGCCTTCTAAAACAAAAACTAAGGGTGCTCGTCGAAGCCAGTCCAAAAATGAAAGAGCCCCGAGACAAAATTCCTAGTTACTAACTGGCCCTAGCACTCTAGAAAATCTAACTGAAAGGAAAAGGAGGCTTGCCCAAAAGCCTCGGAATGGGCTGCTGCCAGGCCCGACTCGTAGAGGACTTATGCATTATCCGTCTCAGAGTTCCTTTAGAAAGTCTTTACACAGCCCGCAGTCCTTGTATATGGAGTGTGCCAGTTAAAATTATAAATGCCTTCTGGATGGCTTTCTCCTCCTCCTTTGGGGAATGAAAAGACACACTCTTCTTCTTATATGCTTTTCAGCTTTTTACCACCTTCTATTAAGCCCCTTCGGGTATCACTCTGGTACACACCTCTATATATCCCACCTTTGTGGCACTGGGACTCCCCAACGTCCCGTGGCTCTTTGGCAGGGTAATTGGTTCTCAGTCCAATTAATGTCATATATTTGTCGGCTTCCCCAGCCTTGGAAACAAGCGGCGCGTATCCCTTTCTCGCCCCTTTTTCACAGGGCGTGTGCCCATTCAATTCTCTTAGGTTCTTGTTGTAAGGAACTCATGGCGGCAACAGTAAAGACAGATACAAGTGATCACAGTTCAAGGGTGTCGTTTAACCTGTATGTGCAGGTTGGAAAAATGCCTAATCTAAACCTAAATCTAAGATGGCAGCAGGCTACGACCATCAAATAATAACAAGGCAGTCCTAGCGCCGTCTTGTCAAATAAAAAGGGCCTCTACTAGAACAAAAAAACTATTGCCAATCCTTACAACTAAATACAAAAAGAGTGTGGGATAGGATTCACAAGAAAGAAAGAAGTGTTCACAAATGATAAGTCAGGATGTGGCAGCTGGGGGGTCTCCCTCGCCCCCGTTTTGAGCATGGGACAAGGCGGGACTCCAGAGCACAGCACACTCTCTCTCTCTCTCTCTCTCGAGCTTTCCCAGCACGAGACGACAGTGCCGTGCTCAGCTATCAGGACCTTCGGTGGCTACGTTTCTTTTCTACAAAATGTCTCTTGCTTCCGAGGACCTGATGTGTTCGAAATAACAAACAAAAAGTTCCTTTCCGCTTGTACGTTGGGTGAGGACTTTTCACCGCTGGATCGCCCTCTTCCGGGCTCAGACCCACAAAAGTCCCTAGCGATCTCAGGACCTTCGGTGGTTAGGTTTCTTGCTTCCGAGGGCCTGGTATGTTCAAAATAATAAACAAATGTTCTTTTCTGATTGCACCAGGGCGATGGTCCTTCGCCCCTGGGTCTCCCTCTTCCGGGCTCAGACCCCTCCCGAATGTCGGCCTCCCTCCGTCGGGTCCACTACGGCTTTTATTGCAAAACAATTTCACCCTTCACATTCACAAGTCTTTGGCCGTGTCCTGGCCACCTGGATGACAGATCCCCGGGGACTAGTCAGGGAGACACCTTACCTTCAGGTTTCTGACCTTGTCCCGAAGGCGGCTTCCCCAGGCTTGATACACAGTGTTCGCATCACTTCCCCTCTGTTTTACTTGGGTCGCGTTGCGTGCAGGGTCGGACTGGGCCATAACATTGTCTCGGGCACCAATGAAAAAGTGGCCCACAGTTGCAAATGGCTATTCATTCCTTCCATCCTTTTGTGACACTGTTTGACTAGTAAGAATATGGATTCAGCAACACTGGTCAAAACTACTAGCCTCATAGCAAAGTAACTCATCACACTGGCCCACATTGGCCAGAAAAGTGGCCCACTTTGACCAAAACAACTGGCCCACACCAGCATTTTGTGTTTTTGGTTCGGCCATGGGCCTATTGCCCTATAGGCCAGTCCAAGCCTAGTTGCGTGCCCTTCCCACTCTTACAGACTTTCGTACAGTTGGCGGCTTCTCCAGCCGGGATATGCAGTATTCTTATCCCTCCCACTCGGTTTTACCTGTGTCTTGTGCCCGTTCCTTTTTCCCAGCCTCTCCTACCGCGGACGGCTTTGGCAGTCTTTGACCCCCAACCATTATAGCCCTCACTGGTGTCCTCACCTTTGGAGCGTTTGCGTCCCTGTCCGTGCTCGTCTCATCTCGCCGGTACAGGCCCTCGCCGGTTGGAGCTCGAGGGACCAGGGCTCCTTTCTTTCCTCTGGTCTCGGCGTTGGTTGGTGGGCGCCAGGCCCACCGCTGTCTCCTAGTGGACACGCCACCAGGGAAGGCGGTTTTCTTCCCGTCTTCGTTCCGCTCCTGTCCAGAGCCTCTTGCTCGGTCAGAGCACGCCGCCTTGCGGCCTTCAGCTACGCCACCACCGGCACGGCGTAGCTCCAGGACATATCCACAGAGGCTCGCCACTGCGTATTGAGGATTCTCCTCCTTCCGTAGGAGTCACTCTCTGTGTATCAGGTCTCTCCCCATTCACAGTTCCTACTGTGTGGAAGTAGGCCAGCACAATCGAAAAAGGTGTGGTCCTTCTTCCTTGACGGCGTCACTCTGATGAAACCCAGCCTTACCTGAAGCCAACAACGGGGTGGAAGGAGGATCACTGGTAGTTGTCGTCAAAATATGAGAACAAACCGTTTTTTCAAGTCCCATGACGGCGGACAATGTAGTCGGCTCAGGGAGGTCCTCATTGAACTTGGGAGTCCTTGTCCCTGAGAGGGATATCACTCCCAGCGTGGTCCCACTTGCCCAGACCGCTAGGGAGGGTCTTGCGGAGCAGGCCCACCTGCCTAGCCGCTGCGCAGGGCGGTGGAGGGGACAGGGTGTGTCAACTCTTCTCCCCCTGCGTGTCCCACAGGCACTGATTTCTGCCTCTCCTGTCCCACATAGACGTTCCCCCTTTAGGTGAGACATGCCCTCCTGTGTGCTTGGCCTGCCAAGCCCAAGCATTCTCCTGTAAAGACAGATACAAGTGATCACAGTTCAAGGGTGTCGTTTAACCTGTATGTGCAGGTTGGAAAAATGCCTAATCTAAACCTAAATCTAAGATGGCAGCAGGCTACGACCATCAAATAATAACAAGGCAGTCCTAGCGCCGTCTTGTCAAATAAAAAGGGCCTCTACTAGAACAAAAAAACTATTGCCAATCCTTACAACTAAATACAAAAAGAGTGTGGGATAGGATTCACAAGAAAGAAAGAAGTGTTCACAAATGATAAGTCAGGATGTGGCAGCTGGGGGGTCTCCCTCGCCCCCGTTTTGAGCATGGGACAAGGCGGGACTCCAGAGCACAGCACACTCTCTCTCTCTCTCTCTCTCTCTCTCTCTCTCTCTCTCGAGCTTTCCCAGCACGAGACGACAGTGCCGTGCTCAGCTATCAGGACCTTCGGTGGCTACGTTTCTTTTCTACAAAATGTCTCTTGCTTCCGAGGACCTGATGTGTTCGAAATAACAAACAAAAAGTTCCTTTCCGCTTGTACGTTGGGTGAGGACTTTTCACCGCTGGATCGCCCTCTTCCGGGCTCAGACCCACAAAAGTCCCTAGCGATCTCAGGACCTTCGGTGGTTAGGTTTCTTGCTTCCGAGGGCCTGGTATGTTCAAAATAATAAACAAATGTTCTTTTCTGATTGCACCAGGGCGATGGTCCTTCGCCCCTGGGTCTCCCTCTTCCGGGCTCAGACCCCTCCCGAATGTCGGCCTCCCTCCGTCGGGTCCACTACGGCTTTTATTGCAAAACAATTTCACCCTTCACATTCACAAGTCTTTGGCCGTGTCCTGGCCACCTGGATGACAGATCCCCGGGGACTAGTCAGGGAGACACCTTACCTTCAGGTTTCTGACCTTGTCCCGAAGGCGGCTTCCCCAGGCTTGATACACAGTGTTCGCATCACTTCCCCTCTGTTTTACTTGGGTCGCGTTGCGTGCAGGGTCGGACTGGGCCATAACATTGTCTCGGGCACCAATGAAAAAGTGGCCCACAGTTGCAAATGGCTATTCATTCCTTCCATCCTTTTGTGACACTGTTTGACTAGTAAGAATATGGATTCAGCAACACTGGTCAAAACTACTAGCCTCATAGCAAAGTAACTCATCACACTGGCCCACATTGGCCAGAAAAGTGGCCCACTTTGACCAAAACAACTGGCCCACACCAGCATTTTGTGTTTTTGGTTCGGCCATGGGCCTATTGCCCTATAGGCCAGTCCAAGCCTAGTTGCGTGCCCTTCCCACTCTTACAGACTTTCGTACAGTTGGCGGCTTCTCCAGCCGGGATATGCAGTATTCTTATCCCTCCCACTCGGTTTTACCTGTGTCTTGTGCCCGTTCCTTTTTCCCAGCCTCTCCTACCGCGGACGGCTTTGGCAGTCTTTGACCCCCAACCATTATAGCCCTCACTGGTGTCCTCACCTTTGGAGCGTTTGCGTCCCTGTCCGTGCTCGTCTCATCTCGCCGGTACAGGCCCTCGCCGGTTGGAGCTCGAGGGACCAGGGCTCCTTTCTTTCCTCTGGTCTCGGCGTTGGTTGGTGGGCGCCAGGCCCACCGCTGTCTCCTAGTGGACACGCCACCAGGGAAGGCGGTTTTCTTCCCGTCTTCGTTCCGCTCCTGTCCAGAGCCTCTTGCTCGGTCAGAGCACGCCGCCTTGCGGCCTTCAGCTACGCCACCACCGGCACGGCGTAGCTCCAGGACATATCCACAGAGGCTCGCCACTGCGTATTGAGGATTCTCCTCCTTCCGTAGGAGTCACTCTCTGTGTATCAGGTCTCTCCCCATTCACAGTTCCTACTGTGTGGAAGTAGGCCAGCACAATCGAAAAAGGTGTGGTCCTTCTTCCTTGACGGCGTCACTCTGATGAAACCCAGCCTTACCTGAAGCCAACAACGGGGTGGAAGGAGGATCACTGGTAGTTGTCGTCAAAATATGAGAACAAACCGTTTTTTCAAGTCCCATGACGGCGGACAATGTAGTCGGCTCAGGGAGGTCCTCATTGAACTTGGGAGTCCTTGTCCCTGAGAGGGATATCACTCCCAGCGTGGTCCCACTTGCCCAGACCGCTAGGGAGGGTCTTGCGGAGCAGGCCCACCTGCCTAGCCGCTGCGCAGGGCGGTGGAGGGGACAGGGTGTGTCAACTCTTCTCCCCCTGCGTGTCCCACAGGCACTGATTTCTGCCTCTCCTGTCCCACATAGACGTTCCCCCTTTAGGTGAGACATGCCCTCCTGTGTGCTTGGCCTGCCAAGCCCAAGCATTCTCCTGTAAAGACAGATACAAGTGATCACAGTTCAAGGGTGTCGTTTAACCTGTATGTGCAGGTTGGAAAAATGCCTAATCTAAACCTAAATCTAAGATGGCAGCAGGCTACGACCATCAAATAATAACAAGGCAGTCCTAGCGCCGTCTTGTCAAATAAAAAGGGCCTCTACTAGAACAAAAAAACTATTGCCAATCCTTACAACTAAATACAAAAAGAGTGTGGGATAGGATTCACAAGAAAGAAAGAAGTGTTCACAAATGATAAGTCAGGATGTGGCAGCTGGGGGGTCTCCCTCGCCCCGGTTTTGAGCATGGGACAAGGCGGGACTCCAGAGCACAGCACACTCTCTCTCTCTCTCTCTCTCTCTCTCTCTCTCTCTCTCTCGAGCTTTCCCAGCACGAGACGACAGTGCCGTGCTCAGCTATCAGGACCTTCGGTGGCTACGTTTCTTTTCTACAAAATGTCTCTTGCTTCCGAGGACCTGATGTGTTCGAAATAACAAACAAAAAGTTCCTTTCCGCTTGTACGTTGGGTGAGGACTTTTCACCGCTGGATCGCCCTCTTCCGGGCTCAGACCCACAAAAGTCCCTAGCGATCTCAGGACCTTCGGTGGTTAGGTTTCTTGCTTCCGAGGGCCTGGTATGTTCAAAATAATAAACAAATGTTCTTTTCTGATTGCACCAGGGCGATGGTCCTTCGCCCCTGGGTCTCCCTCTTCCGGGCTCAGACCCCTCCCGAATGTCGGCCTCCCTCCGTCGGGTCCACTACGGCTTTTATTGCAAAACAATTTCACCCTTCACATTCACAAGTCTTTGGCCGTGTCCTGGCCACCTGGATGACAGATCCCCGGGGACTAGTCAGGGAGACACCTTACCTTCAGGTTTCTGACCTTGTCCCGAAGGCGGCTTCCCCAGGCTTGATACACAGTGTTCGCATCACTTCCCCTCTGTTTTACTTGGGTCGCGTTGCGTGCAGGGTCGGACTGGGCCATAACATTGTCTCGGGCACCAATGAAAAAGTGGCCCACAGTTGCAAATGGCTATTCATTCCTTCCATCCTTTTGTGACACTGTTTGACTAGTAAGAATATGGATTCAGCAACACTGGTCAAAACTACTAGCCTCATAGCAAAGTAACTCATCACACTGGCCCACATTGGCCAGAAAAGTGGCCCACTTTGACCAAAACAACTGGCCCACACCAGCATTTTGTGTTTTTGGTTCGGCCATGGGCCTATTGCCCTATAGGCCAGTCCAAGCCTAGTTGCGTGCCCTTCCCACTCTTACAGACTTTCGTACAGTTGGCGGCTTCTCCAGCCGGGATATGCAGTATTCTTATCCCTCCCACTCGGTTTTACCTGTGTCTTGTGCCCGTTCCTTTTTCCCAGCCTCTCCTACC
>NW_027182364.1:300000-391258 GCF_040938575.1 Ambystoma mexicanum
ATCACATCTCATGCTATAGGAAGGGTCTCAGGGTTGGAATGGGAAGGAGTTGGATATCACATCTCATCCAATAGGAAGGGTCTCAGGTTTGGAATAGGAAGGAATTGGATATCACATCTCATGTTATAGGAAGGATCTCAGGTTTGGTATTAGAAGCATTGAGATATCACATCTCATGCTATAGGAAGGGTCTCAGGATTGGAATGTGAAGGATTTGGATATCACATCTCATGCTAAAGGAAGGGTCTCAGGTTTGGTAGAAGCATTGAGATATCACGTCTCTGCTATCGGAAGGGTCTCAGGATTGGATTGGGAAGGAGTTGGATATCCCTTCTCATGCTATAGGAAGGGTCTCAGGATTTGAATGGCAAGGAGTTGGATATCACATCTCATGCCAAAGGAAGGGTCTCAGGTTTGGTATAAGCATTGAGATATCACATCTCTGCTATCGGAAGGGTCTCAGGATTGGATTGGGAAGGAGTTGGATATCCCTTCTCATGCTATAGGAAGTGTCTCAGGTTGGAATGGGAAGGAGTTGGATATCACATCTCATGTTATAGGAAGGGTCTCAGGATTGGAATGGGAAGGATTTGGATATCACATCTCTTGCTATAGGAAGGGTCTCAGGATTGGAATGGGTAGGAGTTGGATATCCCTTCTCATGCTATAGGAAGTGTCTCAGGTTGGAATGGGAAGGAGTTGGATATCACATCTCATGTTACAGGAAGGGTCTCAGGATTGGAATGGGAAGGATTTGGATATCACATCTCTTGCTATAGGAAGGGTCTCAGGATTGGAATGGGAAGGAGTTGGATATCACATATGCTATAGTTAGTGTCTCAGGTTTGGAACGGGAAGGAGTTGGATATCACATCTCATGTTATAGGAAGGGTCTCAGGTTTGGTATAAGCATTGAGATATCACATCTCTGCTATCGGAAGCGGCTCAGGATTGGAATGGGAAGGAGTTGGATATCCCATCTCATGTTATAGGAAGAGTCTCTGGTTTGGTATTAGAATCATTGAGATATCACATCGCATGCTGTAGGAAGGGTCTAAGGATTGGAATGGGATGGACTTGGATATCACATCTCATGCTATAGGTAGGCTCTCAAGTTTGGTATAAGCATTGAGATATCACATCTCATGCTATAGGAAGGGTCTCAGGATTGGAATGGGAAGGAATTGGATATCACATCTCATGCTATAGGAAGGGTCTCAGATTTGGTATAAGCATTGAGATATCACATCTCATGCTAAAGGAAGGGTCTCAGGATTGGAATGGGAAGGAGTTGTATATCACATCTCAGGCCATAGGAAGGTTCTCAGGTTTGGTATAAGCATTGAGATATCACATCTCTGCTATCGGAAAGGTCTCAGGATTGGAATGGGAAGGAGTTGGATATCCCATCTCATGTTATAGGAAGGGTCTCAGGTTTGGTATTAGAAGCATAGAGATATCACATCTCATGCTATAGAAAGGGTCTCAGGATTGGAATGGGAAGGACTTGGATGTCACATCTCATGCTATAGGGAGGGTCTCAAGTTTGATATTAGAAGCATTGAGATAACAAATCTCATGATATCGGAAGGGTCTCAGGATTGGAATGGGAAGGAGTTGGATATCACATCTCATGATAAAGGAAGGGTCTAAGGTTTGGAAGGGGAAGGATTTGGATATCACATCTCATGTTATAGGACGGGTCTCAGGTTTGGTATTAGAAGCATTGAGATATCAAGTCTCATGGTATAAGAAGGGTCTCAGAATTGGAATGGGAAGGAGTTGGATATCACACCTCAAGCTATAGGAAGGGTCTCAGGATTGGAATGGGAAGGAGTTTGATATCACATCTCATGCCATAGTATGGGGCTCAGGTTTGGTAGAAGCATTGGGATATCACATCTCATGCTATCGGAAGGGTATCAGTATTGGATTTGGAAGAAGTTGGATATCCCATCTCATGCTATAGGAAGGGTCTCAGGTTGGAATGGGAAGGAGTTGGATATCACATTTCATGTTATAGGAAGGGTCTCAGGATTGGAATGGGAAGGACTTGGATATCATATCTCATGCTATAGGACGGGTCTCAGGTTTGTTATTAGAATCATTGAGATATCATATTGCATGCTGTAGGAAGGGTCTAAGGATTGGAATGGGAAGGACCTGGATATCACATCTCATGCTATAGATAGGCTCTTAGGTTTGGAAAGGGAAGGAGTTGGATATCACATTTCATGTTAGAGGAAGGATCTCAGGTTTGGTATTAGAAGCATTGAGATATCACATCTCATGCTATAGGAAGGGTCTCAGGATTGGAATGGGAAGTAGTTGGATATCACATCTCATGCTATAGGAAGGGTCTCAGGTTTGGTATAAGCATTGAGATATCACATCTCATGCTATAGGACGGGTCTCAGGATTGGAATGGAAGGAGTTGGATATCACATCTCATGTTATAGGAAGGATCTCAGGTTTGGTATTAGAAGCATTGAGACATCACATCTCATGCTATAGGAAGGGTCTCAGGGTTGGAATGGGAAGGAGTTGGATATCACAACTCATCCAATAGGAAGGGTCTCAGGTTTGGAATGGGAAGGAATTGGATATCACATCTCATGTTATAGGAAGGATCTCAGGTTTGGTATTAGAAGCATTGAGATATCACATCTCATGCTATAGGAAGGGTCTCAGGATTGGAATGTGAAGGATTTGGATATCACATCTCATGCTAAAGGAAGGGTCTCAGGTTTGGTAGAAGCATTGAGATATCACGTCTCTGCTATCGGAAGGGTCTCAGGATTGGATTGGGAAGGAGTTGGATATCCCTTCTCATGCTATAGGAAGGGTCTCAGGATTTGAATGGCAAGGAGTTGGATATCACATCTCATGCCATAGGAAGGGTCTCAGGTTTGGTATAAGCATTGAGATATCACATCTCTGCTATCGGAAGGGTCTCAGGATTGGAATGGGAAGGAGTTGGATATTCCCATCTCATGTTATAGGAAGGGTCTCAGGTTTGGTATTAGAAGCATTGAGATATCACATCTCATGCTATAGGAAGGGTCTCAGGATTGGAATGGGAAGGACTTGGATATCACATCTCATGCTATAGGGAGGGTCTCAAGTTTGATATTAGAAGCTTTGAGATATCACATCTCATGATATCGGAAGGGTCTCAGGATTGGAATGGGAAGGAGTTGGATATCACATCTCATGATAAAGGAAGGGTCTAAGTTTTGGAAGGGGAAGGATTTGGATATCACATCTCATGTTATATTACGGGTCTCAGGTTTGGTATTAGAAGCATTGAGATATCAAGTCTCAGAGTATAGGAAGGGTCTCAGAATTGGAATGGGAAGGAGTTGGATATCACATCTCAAGCTATAGGAAGGGTCTCAGGATTGGAATTGGAAGGACTTGGATATCACATCTCATGCTATAGGAAGGCTCTCAGGTTTGGAAGGGGAAAGAGTTGGATATCACATTTCATGTTAGAGGTAGGATCTCAGGTTTGGCATTAGAGGCATTGAGATATCACATCTCATGCTATCAGAAGGGTCTCAGGAATGGAATGGGAAGGAGTTGGATATCACATCTCATGCTAAAGAGAGGGTCTCAGGTTTGGTTGGATATCACATCTCATGTTATAGGAAGGATCTCAGGTTTGGTATTAGAAGCATTGAGATATCACATCTCATGCTATCGGAAGGATCTCAGGTTTGGTATTAGAAGCATTGAGATATCACATCTCATGCTATCAGAAGGGTCTCAGGATTGGAATGGGAAGGATTTGGATATCACATCTCATGTTATCGGAAGGATCTCACGTTTGGTATTAGAAGTATTGAGATATCATATCTCATGCTATAGGAAGGGTCTCAGGATTGGAATGGGAAGGAGTTGGATATTCCCATCTCATGTTATAGGGAGGGTCTCAAGTTTGATATTAGAAGCATTGAGATATCACATTTCATGATATCGGAAGGGTCTCAAGATTGGAATGGGAAGGAGTTGGCTATCACATCTCATGATAAAGGAAGGGTCTAAGGTTTGGAAGGGGAAGGATTTGGATATCACATCTCATGTTATAGGACGGGTCTCAGGTTTGGTATTAGAAGCATTGAGATATCAAGTCTCATGGTATAGGAAGGGTCTCAGAATTGGAATGGGAAGGAGTTGGATATCACATCTCAAGCTATCGGAAGGGTCTCAGGATTAGAATGGGAAGGAGTTTGATATCACATCTCATGCCATAGTATGGGTCTCAGGTTTGGTAGACGCATTGGGATATCAGATCTCATGCTATCGGAAGGGTATCGGGATTGGATTTGGAAGGAGTTGGATATCCCATCTCATGCTATAGGAAGGGTCTCAGGTTGGAATTGGAAGGAGTTGGATATCACATCTCATGTTATAGGAAGGGTCTCAGGATTGGAATGGGAAGGAGTTGGATATCACATCTCATGCTATAGGAAGGCTCTCAGGTTTGCAAGGGGAAAGAGTTGGATATCACATTTCATGTTAGAGGTAGGATCTCAGGTTTGGTATTAGAAGTATTGAGATATCACATCTCATGCTATCAGAAGGATCTCAGGTTTGGTATAGAAGCATTGAGATATCATATCTTATGCTATCAGAAGATTCTCAGGATTGGAATGGGAAGGAGTTGGATATCACATCTCATGCTAAAGGGAGGGTCTCAGGTTTGGAAGATAAGGATTTGGATATCACATCTCATGTTATAGGAAGGATCTCAGGTTTGGTATTAGAAGTATTGAGATATCACATCTCATGCTATCGGAAGGATCTCAGGTTTGGTATAGAAGCATTGAGATATCATATCTTATGCTATCAGAAGGGTCTCAGGATTGGAATGGGAAGGAGTTGGATATCACATCTCATGCTAAAGGGAGACTCTCAGGTTTGGAAGGGGAAGGATTTGGATATCACATCTCATGTTATAGGATGGATCTCAGGTTTGGTATTAGAAGTATTGAGATATCACATCTCATGTTATCGGAAGGATCTCAGGTTTGGTATTAGAAGTATTGAGATATCACCTCTCATGCTATAGGAAGGGTCTCAGGATTGGAATGGGAAGGAGTTGGATATCACATCCCATGCTAAGGAAGGGTCTCAGGTTTGGTAGAAGCATTGAGATATCACATCTCATGCTATAGGAAGGGTCTCAGGATTGGAATGGGAAGGACTTAGATATCACATATCATGCTATAGAGAGGGTCTCAGTTTTGATATTAGAAGCATTGAGATATCACATCTCATGCTATCGGAAGTGTCTCAGGATTGGAATGGGAAGGAGCTGGATATCACATCTCATGCTAAAGGAAGGGTCTCAGGTTTCGAACGGGAAGGAGTTGGATATCACATCTCATGTTATAGGAAGGGTCTCAGGTTTGGTATAAACATTGAGATATCACATCTCTGCTATCGGAAGTGTCTCAGGATTGGAATGGGAAGGAGTTGGATATCCCATCTCATGTTATAGGACGGGTCTCAGGTTTTTTATTAGAATCATTGAGATATCATATTGCATGCTGTAGGAAGGGTCTAAGGATTGGAATGGGAAGGACTTGGATATCACATCTCATGCTATAGATAGGCTCTCAGGTTTGGAAAGTGAAGGAGTTGGATATCACATTTCATGTTAGAGGAAGGATCTCAGGTTTGGTATTAGAGGCATTGAGATATCACATCTCAGGCTATAGGAAGGGTCTCAGGATTGGAATGGGAAGGAGTTGGATATCACATCTCATGCTATAGGAAGGGTCTCAGGTTTGGTATAAGCATTGAGATATCACATCTCATGCTATAGGAAGGGTCCAGGATTGGAATGGAAGGAGTTGGATATCACATCTCATGTTATAGGAAGGATCTCAGGGTTGGTATTAGAAGCATTGAGACATCACATCTCATGCTATAGGAAGGGTCTCAGGATTGGAATGGGAAGGAGTTGGATATCACATCTCATGTTATAGGAAGAGTCTCAGGTTTGGTATTAGAAGCATTGAGATATCACATCTCATGCTATAGGAAGTGTCTCAGGATTGGAATGGGAAGGACTTGGATATCACATCTCATGCTATAGGTAGGGTCTCAAGTTTGATATTAGAAGCATTGAGATATCACATCTCATGCTATAGGAAGGGTCTGAGGATTGGAATGGGAAGGAGTTGGATATCACATCTCATGCTATGGGAAGGGTCTCAGGTTTGGTATAAGCAGTGAGATATCACATCTCATGCTATAGGAAGTGTCTCAGGATTGGAATGGGAAGGAGTTGGATATCACATCTCATGTTATAGGAAGGATCTCAGGTTTGGTATAAGCATTGAGATATCACATCTCTGCTATCGGAAGGGTCTCAGGATTGGAATGGGAAGGAGTTGGATATTCACATCTCATGTTATAGGAAGGGTCTCAGGTTTGGTATTAGAAGCATTGAGATATCACATCTCATGCTATAGGAAGGGTCTCAGGATTGGAATGGGAAGGACTTGGATATCACATCTCATGCTATAGGGAGGGTCTCAAGTTTGATATTAGAAGCTTTGAGATATCACATCTCATGATATCGGAAGGGTCTCAGGATTGGAATGGGAAGGAGTTGGATATCACATCTCATGATAAAGGAAGGGTCTAAGGTTTGGAAGGGGAAGGATTTGGATATCACATCTCATGTTATATTACGGGTCTCAGGTTTGGTATTAGAAGCATTGAGATATCAAGTCTCATAGTATAGGAAAGGTCTCAGAATTGGAATGGGAAGGAGTTGGATATCACATCTCAAGCTATAGGAAGGTTCTCAGGATTGGAATGGTAAGGACTTGGATATCACATCTCATGTTATATTACGGGTCTCAGGTTTGGTATTAGAAGCATTGAGATATCAAGTCTCATAGTATAGGAAAGGTCTCAGAATTGGAATGGGAAGGAGTTGGATATCACATCTCAAGCTATAGGAAGGCTCTCAGGTTTGGAATCGGAAAGAGTTGGATATCACATTTCATGTTAGAGGTAGGATCTCACGTTTGGTATTAGAGGCATTGAGATATCACATCTCATGCTATCAGAAGGGTCTCAGGAATGGAATGGGAAGGAGTTGGATATCACATCTCATGCTAAAGGGAGGGTCTCAGGTTTGGAAGGGGAAGGATTTGGATATCACATTTCATGTTAGAGGTAGGATCTCACGTTTGGTATTAGAGGCATTGAGATATCACATCTCATGCTATCAGAAGGGTCTCAGGAATGGAATGGGAAGGAGTTGGATATCACATCTCATGCTAAAGGGAGGGTCTCAGGTTTGGAAGGGGAAGGATTTGGATATCACATCTCATGTTATAGGAAGGATCTCAGGTTTGGTATTAGAAGCATTGAGATATCACATCTCATGCTATCGGAAGGATCTCAGGTTTGGTATTAGAAGCATTGAGATATCACATCTCATGCTATCAGAAGAGTCTCAGGATTGGAATAGGAAGGAGTTGGATATCACATCTCATGCTAAAGGGAGGGTCTCAGGTTTGGAAGGGGAAGGATTTGGATATCACATCTCATGTTATCGGAAGGATCTCACGTTTGGTATTAGAAGTATTGAGATATCATATCTCATGCTATAGGAAGGGTCTCAGGATTGGAATGGGAAGGAGTTGGATATCACATCTCATGCTATAGGGAGGGTCTCAGGATTGGAATGGGAAGGACTTAGATATCACATATCATGCTATAGGGAGGGTCTCAGTTTTGATATTAGAAACATTGAGATATCACATCTCATGCTATCGGAAGTGTCTCAGGATTGGAATGGGAAGGAGCTGGATATCACATCTCAAGCTAAAGGAAGGGTCTCAGGTTTGGAACGGGAAGGATTTGGATATCACATCTCATGTTATAGGAAGGGTCTCAGGTTTGGTATAAGCATTGAGATATCACATCTCTGCTATCGGAAGAGTCTCAGGATTGGAATGGGAAGGAGTTGGATATCCCATCTCATGTTATAGGACGGGTCTCAGGTTTGTTATTAGAATCATTGAGATATCATATTGCATGCTGTAGGAAGGGTCTAAGGGTTGGAATGTGAAGGACTTGGATATCACATCTCATGCTATAGATAGGCTCTTAGGTTTGGAAAGGGAAGGAGTTGGATATCACATTTCATGTTAGAGGAAGGATCTCAGGTTTGGTATTAGAAGCATAGAGATATCACATCTCATGCTATAGGAAGGGTCTCAGGATTGGAATGGGAAGCAGTTGGATATCACATCTCATGCTATAGGAAGGGTCTCAGGTTTGGTATAAGCATTGAGATATCACATCTCATGCTATAGGAAGGGTCTCAGGATTGGAATGGGAAGGACTTGGATATCACATCTCATGCTATAGGGAGGGTCTCAAGTTTGATATTAGAAGCTTTGAGATATCACATCTCATGATATCGGAAGGGTCTCAGGATTGGAATGGGAAGGAGTTGGATATCACATCTCATGATAAAGGAAGGGTCTAAGGTTTGGAAGGGGAAGGATTTGGATATCACATCTCATGTTATATTACGGGTCTCAGGTTTGGTATTAGAAGCATTGAGATATCAAGTCTCATAGTATAGGAAGGGTCTCAGGATTGGAATGGGAAGGACTTGGATATCACATCTCATGCTATAGGAAGTGTCTCAGGATTGGAATGGGAAGGACTTGGGTATCACATCTCATGCTATAGGGAGGGTCTCAAGTTTGATATTAGAAGCATTGAGATATCACATCTCATGCTATAGGAAGGGTCTCAGGATTGGAATGGGAAGGAGTTGGATATCACATCTCATGCTATAGGAAGGGTCTCAGGTTTGGTATAAGCAGTGAGATATCACATCTCATGCTATAGGAAGTGTCTCAGGATTGGAATGGGAAGGAGTTGGATATCACATCTCATGTTATAGGAAGGATCTCAGGTTTGGTATAAGCATTGAGATATCACATCTCTGCTATCGGAAGGGTCTCAGGATTGGAATGGGAAGGAGTTGGATATTCCCATCTCATGTTATAGGGAGGGTCTCAAGTTTGATATTAGAAGCATTGAGATATCACATTTCATGATATCGGAAGGGTCTCAAGATTGGAATGGGAAGGAGTTGGCTATCACATCTCATGATAAAGGAAGGGTCTAAGGTTTGGTATTAGAAGCATTGAGATATCACATCTCATGCTATAGGAAGGGTCTCAGGATTGGAATGGGAAGGACTTGGATATCACATCTCATGCTATAGGGAGGGTCTCAAGTTTGATATTAGAAGCTTTGAGATATCACATCTCATGATATCGGAAGGGTCTCAGGATTGGAATGGGAAGGAGTTGGATATCACATCTCATGATAAAGGAAGGGTCTAAGGTTTGGAAGGGGAAGGATTTGGATATCACATCTCATGTTATATTACGGGTCTCAGGTTTGGTATTAGAAGCATTGAGATATCAAGTCTCATAGTATAGGAAGGGTCTCAGAATTGGAATGGGAAGGAGTTGGATATCACATCTCAAGCTATAGGAAGGTTCTCAGGATTGGAATGGGAAGGACTTGGATATCACATCTCATGCTATAGGAAGGCTCTCAGGTTTCGAAGGGGAAAGAGTTGGATATCACATTTCATGTTAGAGGTAGGATCTCAGGTTTGGTATTAGAGGCATTGAGATATCACATCTCATGCTATCAGAAGGGTCTCAGGAATGGAATGGGAAGGAGTTGGATATCACATCTCATGCTAAAGGGAGGGTCTCAGGTTTGGAAGGGGAAGGATTTGGATATCACATCTCATGTTATAGGAAGGATCTCAGGTTTGGTATTAGAAGCATTGAGATATCACATCTCATGCTATCGGAAGGATCTCAGGTTTGGTATTAGAAGCATTGAGATATCACATCTCATGCTATCAGAAGAGTCTCAGGATTGGAATAGGAAGGAGTTGGATATCACATCTCATGCTAAAGGGAGGGTCTCAGGTTTGGAAGGGGAAGGATTTGGATATCACATCTCATGTTATCGGAAGGATCTCACGTTTGGTATTAGAAGTATTGAGATATCATATCTCATGCTATAGGAAGGGTCTCAGGATTGGAATGGGAAGGAGTTGGATATCACATCTCATGCTATAGGGAGGGTCTCAGGATTGGAATGGGAAGGACTTAGATATCACATATCATGCTATAGGGAGGGTCTCAGTTTTGATATTAGAAGCATTGAGATATCACATCTCATGCTATCGGAAGTGTCTCAGGATTGGAATGGGAAGGAGCTGGATATCACATCTCATGCTAAAGGAAGGGTCTCAGGTTTGGAACGGGAAGGATTTGGATATCACATCTCATGTTATAGGAAGGGTCTCAGGTTTGGTATAAGCATTGAGATATCACACCTCTGCTATCGGAAGAGTCTCAGGATTGGAATGGGAAGGAGTTGGATATCCCATCTCATGTTATAGGACGGTTCTCAGGTTTGTTATTAGAATCATTGAGATATCATATTGCATGCTGTAGGAAGGGTCTAAGGGTTGGAATGTGAAGGACTTGGATATCACATCTCATGCTATAGATAGGCTCTTAGGTTTGGAAAGGGAAGGAGTTGGATATCACATTTCATGTTAGAGGAAGGATCTCAGGTTTGGTATTAGAAGCATAGAGATATCACATCTCATGCTATAGGAAGGGTCTCAGGATTGGAATGGGAAGCAGTTGGATATCACATCTCATGCTATAGGAAGGGTCTCAGGTTTGGTATAAGCATTGAGATATCACATCTCATGCTATAGGAAGGGTCTCAGGATTGGAATGGGAAGGACTTGGATATCACATCTCATGCTATAGGGAGGGTCTCAAGTTTGATATTAGAAGCTTTGAGATATCACATCTCATGATATCGGAAGGGTCTCAGGATTGGAATGGGAAGGAGTTGGATATCACATCTCATGATAAAGGAAGGGTCTAAGGTTTGGAAGGGGAAGGATTTGGATATCACATCTCATGTTATATTACGGGTCTCAGGTTTGGTATTAGAAGCATTGAGATATCAAGTCTCATAGTATAGGAAGGGTCTCAGAATTGGAATGGGAAGGAGTTGGATATCACATCTCAAGCTATAGGAAGGGTCTCACGATTGGAATGGGAAGGACTTGGATATCACATCTCATGCTATAGGAAGGCTCTCAGGTTTGGAAGGGGAAAGAGTTGGATATCACATTTCATGTTAGAGGTAGGATCTCAGGTTTGGTATTAGAGGCATTGAGATATCACATCTCATGCTATCAGAAGGGTCTCAGGAATGGAATGGGAAGGAGTTGGATATCACATCTCATGCTAAAGGGAGGGTCTCAGGTTTGGAAGGGGAAGGATTTGGATATCACATCTCATGTTATAGGAAGGATCTCAGGTTTGGTATTAGAAGCATTGAGATATCACATCTCATGCTATCGGAAGGATCTCAGGTTTGGTATTAGAAGCATTGAGATATCACATCTCATGCTATCAGAAGAGTCTCAGGATTGGAATAGGAAGGAGTTGGATATGACATCTCATGCTAAAGGGAGGGTCTCAGGTTTGGAAGGGGAAGGATTTGGATATCACATCTCATGTTATCGGAAGGATCTCACGTTTGGTATTAGAAGTATTGAGATATCATATCTCATGCTATAGGAAGGGTCTCAGGATTGGAATGGGAAGGAGTTGGATATCACATCTCATGCTATAGGGAGGGTCTCAGGATTGGAATGGGAAGGACTTAGATATCACATATCATGCTATAGGGAGGGTCTCAGTTTTGATATTAGAAGCATTGAGATATCACATCTCATGCTATCGGAAGTGTCTCAGGATTGGAATGGGAAGGAGCTGGATATCACATCTCATGCTAAAGGAAGGGTCTCAGGTTTGGAACGGGAAGGATTTGGATATCACATCTCATGTTATAGGAAGGGTCTCAGGTTTGGTATAAGCATTGAGATATCACATCTCTGCTATCGGAAGAGTCTCAGGATTGGAATGGGAAGGAGTTGAATATCCCATCTCATGTTATAGGACGGGTCTCAGGTTTGTTATTAGAATCATTGAGATATCATATTGCATGCTGTAGGAAGGGTCTAAGGGTTGGAATGTGAAGGACTTGGATATCACATCTCATGCTATAGATAGGCTCTTAGGTTTGGAAAGGGAAGGAGTTGGATATCACATTTCATGTTAGAGGAAGGATCTCAGGTTTGGTATTAGAAGCATAGAGATATCACATCTCATGCTATAGGAAGGGTCTCAGGATTGGAATGGGAAGCAGTTGGATATCACATCTCATGCTATAGGAAGTGTCTCAGGATTGGAATGGGAAGGACTTGGGTATCACATCTCATGCTATAGGGAGGGTCTCAAGTTTGATATTAGAAGCATTGAGATATCACATCTCATGCTATAGGAAGGGTCTCAGGATTGGAATGGGAAGGAGTTGGATATCACATCTCATGCTATAGGAAGGGTCTCAGGTTTGGTATAAGCAGTGAGATATCACATCTCATGCTATAGGAAGTGTCTCAGGATTGGAATGGGAAGGAGTTGGATATCACATCTCATGTTATAGGAAGGATCTCAGGTTTGGTATAAGCATTGAGATATCACATCTCTGCTATCGGAAGGGTCTCAGGATTGGAATGGGAAGGAGTTGGATATTCCCATCTCATGTTATAGGGAGGGTCTCAAGTTTGATATTAGAAGCATTGAGATATCACATTTCATGATATCCGAAGGGTCTCAAGATTGGAATGGGAAGGAGTTGGCTATCACATCTCATGATAAAGGAAGGGTCTAAGGTTTGGAAGGGGAAGGATTTGGATATCACATCTCATGTTATAGGACGGGTCTCAGGTTTGGTATTAGAAGCATTGAGATATCAAGTCTCATGGTATAGGAAGGGTCTCAGAATTGGAATGGGAAGGAGTTGGATATCACATCTCAAGCTATAGGAAGGGTCTCAGGATTAGAATGGGAAGGAGTTTGATATCACATCTCATGCCATAGTATGGGTCTCAGGTTTGGTAGAAGCATTGGGATATCAGATCTCATGCTATCGGAAGGGTATCGGGATTGGATTTGGAAGGAGTTGGATATCCCATCTCATGCTATAGGAAGGGTCTCAGGTTGGAATGGGAAGGAGTTGGATATCACATCTCATGTTATAGGAAGGGTCTCAGGATTGGAATGGGAAGGACTTGGATATCACATCTCATGCTATAGGAAGGCTCTCAGGTTTGCAAGGGGAAAGAGTTGGATATCACATTTCATGTTAGAGGTAGGATCTCAGGTTTGGTATTAGAAGTATTGAGATATCACATCTCATGCTATCAGAAGGATCTCAGGTTTGGTATAGAAGCATTGAGATATCATATCTTATGCTATCAGAAGAGTCTCAGGATTGGAATGGGAAGGAGTTGGATATCACATCTCATGCTAAAGGAAGGGTCTCAGGTTTGGAAGATAAGGATTTGAATATCACATCTCATGTTATAGGAAGGATCTCAGGTTTGGTATTAGATGTATTGAGATATCACATCTCATGCTATCGGAAGGATCTCAGGTTTGGTATAGAAGCATTGAGATATCATATCTTATGCTATCAGAAGGGTCTCAGGATTGGAATGGGAAGGAGTTGGATATCACATCTCATGCTAAAGGGAGGGTCTCAGGTTTGGAAGGGGAAGGATTTGGATATCACATCTCATGTTATAGGATGGATCTCAGGTTTGGTATTAGAAGTATTGAGATATCACATCTCATGTTATCGGAAGGATCTCAGGTTTGGTATTAGAAGTATTGAGATATCACCTCTCATGCTATAGGAAGGGTCTCAGGATTGGAATGGGAAGGAGTTGGATATCACATCTCATGCTAAAGGAAGGGTCTCAGGTTTGGTAGAAGCATTGAGATATCACATCTCATGCTATAGGAAGGGTCTCAGGATTGGAATGGGAAGGACTTAGATATCACATATCATGCTATAGGGAGGGTCTCAGTTTTGATATTAGAAGCATTGAGATATCACATCTCATGCTATCGGAAGTGTCTCAGGATTGGAATGGGAAGAAGCTGGATATCACATCTCATGCTAAAGGAAGGGTCTCAGGTTTGGAACGGGAAGGAGTTGGATATCACATCTCATGTTATAGGAAGGGTCTCAGATTTGGTATAAACATTGAGATATCACATCTCTGCTATCGGAAGTGTCTCAGGATTGGAATGGGAAGGAGTTGGATATCCCATCTCATGTTATAGGACGGGTCTCAGGTTTTTTATTAGAATCATTGAGATATCATATTGCATGCTGTAGGAAGGGTCTAAGGATTGGAATGGGAAGGACTTGGATATCACATCTCATGCTATAGATAGGCTCTCAGGTTTGGAAAGTGAAGGAGTTGGATATCACATTTCATGTTAGAGGAAGGATCTCAGGTTTGGTATTAGAGGCATTGAGATATCACATCTCAGGCTATAGGAAGGGTCTCAGGATTGGAATGGGAAGGAGTTGGATATCACATCTCATGCTATAGGAAGGGTCTCAGGTTTGGTATAAGCATTGAGATATCTCATGCTAAAGGAAGGGTCTCAGGTTTGGAAGGGGAAGGAGTTGGATATCACATCTCATGCTAAAGGGAGGGTCTCAGGTTTGGAATGGGAAGGATTTGGATATCACATCTCATGTTATAGGAAGGACCTTAGGTTTGGTATTAGAAGCATTGAGATATCACATCTCATGCTATAGGAAGGGTCTCGGGATTGGAATGGGAAGGAGTTGGATATCACATCTCATGTTATTGGAAGGATCTCAGGTTTGGTATTAGAAGCATTGAGATATCACATCTCATGCTATCGGAAGGGTCTTAGGTTTGGTATAAGCATTGAGATATCACATCTCTGCTATCGGAAGGGTCTCAGGATTGGAATGGGAAGGATTTGGATATCATAATTCATGTTATAGGAAGGGTCTCAGGTTTGGTATTAGAAGCATTGAGATATCACATCTCATGCTATAGGAAGGGTCTCAGGATTGGAATGGGAAGGACTTGGATATCACATCTCATGTTATAGGAAGGGTCTCAGGTTTGGTATTAGAAGCATTGAGATATCACATCTCATGCTATAGGAAGGGTCTCAGGAATGGAATGGGAAGGACTTGGATATCACATCTCATGATAAAGGAAGGGTCTAAGGTTTGGAAGGGGAAGGATTTGGATATCACATCTCATGTTATTGGACCGGTCTCAGGTTTGGTATTAGAAGCATTGAGATATCAAGTCTCATGGTATAGGACGGGAGTTTGATATCACATCTCATGCAATGGTATGGGTCTCAGGTTTTGTAGAAGCATTGGTATATCACATCTCATGCTATCGGAAGGGTATCAGGATTGGATTTGGAAGGAGTTGGATATCCCATCTCATGCTATAGGAAGGGTCTCAGGTTGGAATAGAAGGAGTTGGATATCACATCTCATGTTATAGGAAGGGTCTCAGGATTGGAATGGGAAGGACTTGGATATCACATCTCATGCTGTAGGCAGGGTCTCAGGTTTGGAAAGGGAAGGAGATGGATATCACATTTCATGTTAGAGGTAGGATCTCAGGTTTGGTATTAGAGGCATTGAGATATTACATCTCATGCTATCAGAAGGGTCTCAGGATTGGAATGGGAAGGAGTTGGATATCACATTTCATGCTAAAGGGAGGGTCTCAGGTTTGGAAGGGGAAGGATTTGGAAATCACATCTCATATTATAGGAAGGATCTCAGGTTTGGTATTAGAAGCATTGAGATATCACATCTCATGCTATCGGAAGGATCTCAGGTTTGGTATAAGAGGCATTGAGATATCACATCTCATGCTATCATAAGGGTCTCAGGATTGGAATGGGAAGGAGTTGGATATCACATCTCATGTTATAGGAAGGATCTCAGGTTTGGTATTAGAAGCATTGAGACATCACATCTCATGCTATAGGAAGGGTCTCAGGATTGGAATGGGAAGGAGTTGGATATCACATCTCATGCTATAGGAAGGGTCTCAGGTTTGGTATAAGCATTGAGATATCACATCTCATGCTATAGGAAGGGTCTCAGGATTGGAAAGGGAAGGATTTGGATATCACATCTTATGCTATAGGAAGGGTCTCAGGTTTGGTATAAGCATGGAGATATCACTTCTCATGCTATAGGAAGGGTCTCAGGATTGGAATGGGAAGGAGTTGGATATCACATCTCATGCTATAGGAAGGGGCTCAGATTTGGTATAAGCATTGAGATATCACATCTCATGCTATAGGAAGGGTCTCAGGATTGGAATGGGAAGGAGTTGTATATGACATCTCAGGCCATAGGAAGGGTCTCAGATTTGGTATAAGCATTGAGATATCACATCTCATGATATCGGAAGGGTCTCAGGATTGGAATGGGAAGGAGTTGGATATCACATTTCATGATAAAGGAAGGGTCTAAGGTTTGGAAGGGGAAGGATTTGGATATCACATCTCATGTTATAGGACGGGTCTCAGGTTTGGTATTAGAAGCATTGAGATATCAAGTCTCATGGTATAAGAAGGGTCTCAGGATTGGAATGGGAAGGAGTTTGATATCACATCTTATGCCATAGTATGGGTCTCAGGTTTGGTAGAAGCATTGGGATATCACATCTCATGCTATCGGAAGGGTATCAGTATTGGATTTGGAAGGAGTTGGATATCCCATTTCATGCTATAGGAAGGGTCTCAGGTTGGAATGGGAAGGAGTTGGATATCACATTTCATGTTATAGGAAGGGTCTCAGGATTGGAATGGGAAGGACTTGGATATCATATCTCATGCTATAGGAAGGCTCTCAGGTTTGGAAGGGGAAGGAGTTGGATATCACATTTCATGTTAGAGGAAGGATCTCAGGTTTGGTATTAGAGGCCTTGAGATATCACATCTCATGCTATAGGAAGGGTCTCAGGATTGGAATGGGAAGGAGTTGGATATCACATCTCAAGCTATAGGAAGGGTCTCAGGTTTGGTATAAACATTGAGATATCACATCTCATGCTATAGGAAGGGTCTCCTGATTGGAATGGGAAGAAGTTGGATATCACATCTCATGCTATAGGAAGGGTCTCAGGTTTGGTATAAGCATTGAGATATCACATCTCATGCTATAGGAAGGGTCTCAGGATTGGAATGGGAAGGAGTTGTATATGCCATCTCATGCCATAGGAAGGGTCTCAGGTTTGGTATAAGCATTGAGATATCACATCACATGCTATAGGAAGGGTCTCAGGATTGGAATGGGAAGGACTTGGATATCACATATCATGCTATAGGCAGGGTCTCAGGTTTGGAAAGGGAAGGAGATGGATATCACATTTCATGTTAGAGGTAGGATCTCAGGTTTGGTATTAGAGGCATTGAGAAATCACATCTCATGCTATCAGAAGGGTCTCAGGATTGGAATGGGAAGGAGTTGGATATCACATCTCATGCTAAAGGGAGGGTCTCAGGTTTGGAAGGGGAAGGATTTGGAAATCACATCTCATATTATAGGAAGGATCTCAGGTTTGGTATTAGAAGCATTGAGATATCACATCTCATGCTATCGGAAGGATCTCAGGTTTGGTATAAGAGGCATTGAGATATCACATCTCATGCTATCATAAGGGTCTCAGGATTGGAATGGGAAGGAGTTGGATATCACATCTCATGTTATAGGAAGGATCTCAGGTTTGGTATTGGAAGCATTGAGACATCACATCTCATGCTATAGGAATGGTCTCAGGATTAGAATGGGTAGGAGTTGGATATCACATATGCTATAGGAAGTGTCTTTGGTTTGGAACGGGAAGGAGTTGGATATCACATCTCATGTTATAGGAAGGGTCTCAGGTTTGGTATAAGCATTGAGATATCACATCTCTGCTATCAGGAGTGGCTCAGGATTGGAATGGGAAGGAGTTGGATATCCCATCTCATGTTAAAGGACGGGTCTCTGGTTTGGTATTAGAATCATTGAGATATCACATCGCATGCTGTAGGAAGGGTCTAAGGATTGGAATGGGATGGACTTGGATATCACATCTCATGCTATAGGTAGGCTCTCAGGTTTGGTATAAGCATTGAGATATCACATCTCATGCTATAGGAAGGGTCTCAGGATTGGAATGGGAAGGATTTGGATATCACATCTCATGCTATAGGAAGGGTCTCAGGTTTGGTATAAGCATGGAGATATCACTTCTCATGCTATAGGAAGGGTCTCAGGATTGGAATGGGAAGGTGTTGGATATCACATCTCATGCTATAGGAAGGGTCTCAGATTTGGTATAAGCATTGAGATATCACATCTCATGCTCTAGGAAGGGTCTCAGGATTGCAATGGGAAGGAGTTGTATATGACATCTCAGGCCTTAGGAAGGGTCTCAGGTTTGGTATAAGCATTGAGATATCACATCTCTGCTATCGGAAGGGTCTCAGGATTGGAATGGGAAGGAGTTGGATATCCCATCTCATGTTATAGGAAGGGTCTCAGGTTTGGTATTAGAAGCATTGAGATATCACATCTCATGCTATAGGAAGGGTCTCAGGATTGGAATGGGAAGGACTTGGATGTCACATCTCATGCTATAGGGAGGGTCTCAAGTTTGATATTAGAAGCATTGAGATAACAAATCTCATGATATCGGAAGGGTCTCAGGATTGGAATGGGAAGGAGTTGGATATCACATCTCATTATAAAGGAAGGGTCTAAGGTTTGGAATGGGATGGATTTGGATATCACATCTCATGTTATAGGACGGGTCTCAGGTTTGGTATTAGAAACATTGAGATATCAAGTGTCATGGTATAAGAAGGGTCTCAGAATTGGAATGGGAAGGAGTTGGATATCACATCTCAAGCTATAGGAAGCGTCTGAGGATTGGAATGGGAAGGAGTTTGATATCACATCTCATGCCATAGTATGGGTCTCAGGTTTGGTAGAAGCATTGGGATATCACATCTCATGCTATCGGAAGGGTATCAGTATTGGATTTGGAAGGAGTTGGATATCCCATCTCATGCTATAGGAAGGGTCTCAGGTTAGAATGGTAAGGAGTTGGATATCACATTTCATGTTATAGGAAGGGTCTCAGGATTGGAATGGGAAGGACTTGGATATCATATCTCATGCTATAGGAAGGCTCTCAGGTTTGGAAGGGGAAGGAGTTGGATATCACATCTCAAGCTATAGGAAGCGTCTCAGGTTTGGTATAAGCATTGAGATATCACATCTCATGCTATAGGAAGGGTCTCAGGATTGGAATGGGAAGAAGTTGGATATCACATCTCATGCTATAGGAAGGGTCTCAGGTTTGGTATAAGCATTGAGATATCACATCTCATGCTATAGGAAGGGTCTCAGGATTGGAATGGGAAGAAGTTGGATATCACATCTCATGCTATAGGAAGGGTCTCAGGTTTGGTATAAGCATTGAGATATCACATCTCATGCTATAGGAAGGGTCTCAGGGTTGGAATGGGAAGGAGTTGTATATGACATCTCATGCCATAGGAAGGGTCTCAGGTTTGGTATAAGCATTGAGATATCACATCACATGCTATAGGAAGGGTCTCAGGATTGGAATGGGAAGGACTTGGATATCACATCTCATGCTATAGGCAGGGTCTCAGGTTTGGAAAGAGAAGGAGATGGATATCACATTTCATGTTAGAGGTAGGATCTCAGGTTTGGTATTAGAGGCATTGAGATCTCACATCTCATGCTATCAGAAGGGTCTCAGGATTGGAATGGGAAGGAGTTGGATATCAAATCTCATGCTAAAGGGATGGTCTAAGGTTTGGAAGGGGAGGGATTTGGATATCACATCTCATGTTATAGGATGGATCTCAGGTTTGGTATTAGAAGTATTGAGATATCACATCTTATGTTATCAGAAGGATCTCAGGTTTGGTATTAGAAGTATTGAGATATCACCTCTCATGCTATAGGAAGGGTCTTAGGATTGGAATGGGAAGGAGTTGGATATCACATCTCATGCTAAAGGAAGGGTCTCAGGTTTGGTAGAAGCATTGAGATATCACATCTCATGCTATAGGAAGGGTCTCAGGATTGGAATGGGAAGGACTTAGATATCACATATCATGCTATAGGGAGGGTCTCAGTTTTGATATTAGAAGCATTGAGATATCACATCTCATGCTATCGGAAGTGTCTCAGGATTGGAATGGGAAGGAGCTGGATATCACATCTCATGCTAAAGGAAGGGTCTCAGGTTTGGAACGGGAAGGAGTTGGATATCACATCTCATGTTATAGGAAGGGTCTCAGGTTTGGTATAAACATTGAGATATCACATCTCTGCTATTGGAAGTGTCTCAGGATTGGAATGGGAAGGAGTTGGATATCCCATCTCATGTTATAGGACGGGTCTCAGGTTTTTTATTAGCATCATTGAGATATCATATTGCATGCTGTAGGAAGGGTCTAAGGATTGGAATGGGAAGGACTTGGATATCACATCTCATGCTATAGATAGGCTCTCAGGTTTGGAAAGTGAAGGAGTTGGATATCACATTTCATGTTAGAGGAAGGATCTCAGGTTTGGTATTAGAGGCATTGAGATATCACATCTCAGGCTATAGGAAGGGTCTCAGGATTGGAATGGGAAGGAGTTGGATATCACATCTCATGCTATAGGAAGGGTCTCAGGTTTGGTATAAGCATTGAGATATCACATCTCATGCTATAGGAAGGGTCCAGGATTGGAATGGAAGGAGTTGGATGTCACATCTCATGTTATAGGAAGGATCTCAGGTTTGGTATTAGAAGCATTGAGACATCACATCTCATGCTGTAGGAAGGGTCTCAGGATTGGAATGGGAAGGAGTTGGATATCACATCTCATGCTATAGGAAGGGTCTCAGGATTGGAATGGGAAGGAGTTGACTATGACATCTCATGCCGTAGGAAGGGTCTCAGGTTTGGTATAAACATTGAGATATCACATCTCTGCTATCTAAAGGGTCTCAGGATTGGAATGGGAAGGAGTTGGATATCCCATATCATGTTATAGGAAGAGTCTCAGGTTTGGTATTAGAAGCATTGAGATATCACATCTCATGCTATAGGAAGTGTCTCAGGATTGGAATGGGAAGGACTTGGATATCACATCTCATGCTATAGGTAGGGTCTCAAGTTTGATATTAGAAGCATTGAGATATCACATCTCATGTTATAGGAAGGGTCTGAGGATTGGAATGGGAAGGAGTTGGATATCACATCTCATGCTATGGGAAGGGTCTCAGGTTTGGTATAAGCAGTGAGATATCACATCTCATGCTATAGGAAGTGTCTCAGGATTGGAATGGGAAGGAGTAGGATATCACATCTCATGTTATAGGAAGGATCTCAGGTTTGGTATAAGCATTGAGATATCACATCTCTGCTATCGGAAGGGTCTCAGGATTGGAATGGGAAGGAGTTGGATATTCCCATCTCATGTTATAGGAAGGGTCTCAGGTTTGGTATTAGAAGCATTGAGATATCACATCTCATGCTATAGGAAGGGTCTCAGGATTGGAATGGGAAGGACTTGGATATCACATCTCATGCTATAGGGAGGGTCTCAAGTTTGATATTAGAAGCTTTGAGATATCACATCTCATGATATCGGAAGGGTCTCAGGTTTGGAATGCGAAGGAGTTTTATATCACATCTCATGATAAAGGAAGGGTCTAAGGTTTGGAAGGGGAAGGATTTGGATATCACATCTCATGTTATATTACGGGTCTCAGGTTTGGTATTAGAAGCATTGAGATATCAAGTCTCATAGTATAGGAAGGGTCTCAGAATTGGAATGGGAAGGAGTTGGATATCACATCTCAAGCTATAGGAAGGGTCTCAGGATTGGAATGGGAAGGACTTGGATATCACATCTCATGCTATAGGAAGGCTCTCAGGTTTCGAAGGGGAAAGAGTTGGATATCACATTTCATGTTAGAGGTAGGATCTCAGGTTTGGTATTAGAGGCATTGAGATATCACATCTCATGCTATCAGAAGGGTCTCAGGAATGGAATGGGAAGGAGTTGGATATCACATCTCATGCTAAAGGGAGGGTCTCAGGTTTGGAAGGGGAAGGATTTGGATATCACATCTCATGTTATAGGAAGGATCTCAGGTTTGGTATTAGAAGCATTGAGATATCACATCTCATGCTATCGGAAGGATCTCAGGTTTGGTATTAGAAGCATTGAGATATCACATCTCATGCTATCAGAAGAGTCTCAGGATTGGAATAGGAAGGAGTTGGATATCACATCTCATGCTAAAGGGAGGGTCTCAGGTTTGGAAGGGGAAGGATTTGGATATCACATCTCATGTTATCGGAAGGATCTCACGTTTGGTATTAGAAGTATTGAGATATCATATCTCATGCTATAGGAAGGGTCTCAGGATTGGAATGGGAAGGAGTTGGATATCACATCTCATGCTATAGGGAGGGTCTCAGGATTGGAATGGGAAGGACTTAGATATCACATATCATGCTATAGGGAGGGTCTCAGTTTTGATATTAGAAGCATTGAGATATCACATCTCATGCTATCGGAAGTGTCTCAGGATTGGAATGGGAAGGAGCTGGATATCACATCTCATGCTAAAGGAAGGGTCTCAGGTTTGGAACGGGAAGGATTTGGATATCACATCTCATGTTATAGGAAGGGTCTCAGGTTTGGTATAAGCATTGAGATATCACACCTCTGCTATCGGAAGAGTCTCAGGATTGGAATGGGAAGGAGTTGGATATCCCATCTCATGTTATAGGACGGTTCTCAGGTTTGTTATTAGAATCATTGAGATATCATATTGCATGCTGTAGGAAGGGTCTAAGGGTTGGAATGTGAAGGACTTGGATATCACATCTCATGCTATAGATAGGCTCTTAGGTTTGGAAAGGGAAGGAGTTGGATATCACATTTCATGTTAGAGGAAGGATCTCAGGTTTGGTATTAGAAGCATAGAGATATCACATCTCATGCTATAGGAAGGGTCTCAGGATTGGAATGGGAAGCAGTTGGATATCACATCTCATGCTATAGGAAGGGTCTCAGGTTTGGTATAAGCATTGAGATATCACATCTCATGCTATAGGAAGGGTCTCAGGATTGGAATGGGAAGGACTTGGATATCACATCTCATGCTATAGGGAGGGTCTCAAGTTTGATATTAGAAGCTTTGAGATATCACATCTCATGATATCGGAAGGGTCTCAGGATTGGAATGGGAAGGAGTTGGATATCACATCTCATGATAAAGGAAGGGTCTAAGGTTTGGAAGGGGAAGGATTTGGATATCACATCTCATGTTATATTACGGGTCTCAGGTTTGGTATTAGAAGCATTGAGATATCAAGTCTCATAGTATAGGAAGGGTCTCAGAATTGGAATGGGAAGGAGTTGGATATCACATCTCAAGCTATAGGAAGGGTCTCACGATTGGAATGGGAAGGACTTGGATATCACATCTCATGCTATAGGAAGGCTCTCAGGTTTGGAAGGGGAAAGAGTTGGATATCACATTTCATGTTAGAGGTAGGATCTCAGGTTTGGTATTAGAGGCATTGAGATATCACATCTCATGCTATCAGAAGGGTCTCAGGAATGGAATGGGAAGGAGTTGGATATCACATCTCATGCTAAAGGGAGGGTCTCAGGTTTGGAAGGGGAAGGATTTGGATATCACATCTCATGTTATAGGAAGGATCTCAGGTTTGGTATTAGAAGCATTGAGATATCACATCTCATGCTATCGGAAGGATCTCAGGTTTGGTATTAGAAGCATTGAGATATCACATCTCATGCTATCAGAAGAGTCTCAGGATTGGAATAGGAAGGAGTTGGATATGACATCTCATGCTAAAGGGAGGGTCTCAGGTTTGGAAGGGGAAGGATTTGGATATCACATCTCATGTTATCGGAAGGATCTCACGTTTGGTATTAGAAGTATTGAGATATCATATCTCATGCTATAGGAAGGGTCTCAGGATTGGAATGGGAAGGAGTTGGATATCACATCTCATGCTATAGGGAGGGTCTCAGGATTGGAATGGGAAGGACTTAGATATCACATATCATGCTATAGGGAGGGTCTCAGTTTTGATATTAGAAGCATTGAGATATCACATCTCATGCTATCGGAAGTGTCTCAGGATTGGAATGGGAAGGAGCTGGATATCACATCTCATGCTAAAGGAAGGGTCTCAGGTTTGGAACGGGAAGGATTTGGATATCACATCTCATGTTATAGGAAGGGTCTCAGGTTTGGTATAAGCATTGAGATATCACATCTCTGCTATCGGAAGAGTCTCAGGATTGGAATGGGAAGGAGTTGAATATCCCATCTCATGTTATAGGACGGGTCTCAGGTTTGTTATTAGAATCATTGAGATATCATATTGCATGCTGTAGGAAGGGTCTAAGGGTTGGAATGTGAAGGACTTGGATATCACATCTCATGCTATAGATAGGCTCTTAGGTTTGGAAAGGGAAGGAGTTGGATATCACATTTCATGTTAGAGGAAGGATCTCAGGTTTGGTATTAGAAGCATAGAGATATCACATCTCATGCTATAGGAAGGGTCTCAGGATTGGAATGGGAAGCAGTTGGATATCACATCTCATGCTATAGGAAGTGTCTCAGGATTGGAATGGGAAGGACTTGGGTATCACATCTCATGCTATAGGGAGGGTCTCAAGTTTGATATTAGAAGCATTGAGATATCACATCTCATGCTATAGGAAGGGTCTCAGGATTGGAATGGGAAGGAGTTGGATATCACATCTCATGCTATAGGAAGGGTCTCAGGTTTGGTATAAGCAGTGAGATATCACATCTCATGCTATAGGAAGTGTCTCAGGATTGGAATGGGAAGGAGTTGGATATCACATCTCATGTTATAGGAAGGATCTCAGGTTTGGTATAAGCATTGAGATATCACATCTCTGCTATCGGAAGGGTCTCAGGATTGGAATGGGAAGGAGTTGGATATTCCCATCTCATGTTATAGGGAGGGTCTCAAGTTTGATATTAGAAGCATTGAGATATCACATTTCATGATATCCGAAGGGTCTCAAGATTGGAATGGGAAGGAGTTGGCTATCACATCTCATGATAAAGGAAGGGTCTAAGGTTTGGAAGGGGAAGGATTTGGATATCACATCTCATGTTATAGGACGGGTCTCAGGTTTGGTATTAGAAGCATTGAGATATCAAGTCTCATGGTATAGGAAGGGTCTCAGAATTGGAATGGGAAGGAGTTGGATATCACATCTCAAGCTATAGGAAGGGTCTCAGGATTAGAATGGGAAGGAGTTTGATATCACATCTCATGCCATAGTATGGGTCTCAGGTTTGGTAGAAGCATTGGGATATCAGATCTCATGCTATCGGAAGGGTATCGGGATTGGATTTGGAAGGAGTTGGATATCCCATCTCATGCTATAGGAAGGGTCTCAGGTTGGAATGGGAAGGAGTTGGATATCACATCTCATGTTATAGGAAGGGTCTCAGGATTGGAATGGGAAGGACTTGGATATCACATCTCATGCTATAGGAAGGCTCTCAGGTTTGCAAGGGGAAAGAGTTGGATATCACATTTCATGTTAGAGGTAGGATCTCAGGTTTGGTATTAGAAGTATTGAGATATCACATCTCATGCTATCAGAAGGATCTCAGGTTTGGTATAGAAGCATTGAGATATCATATCTTATGCTATCAGAAGAGTCTCAGGATTGGAATGGGAAGGAGTTGGATATCACATCTCATGCTAAAGGAAGGGTCTCAGGTTTGGAAGATAAGGATTTGAATATCACATCTCATGTTATAGGAAGGATCTCAGGTTTGGTATTAGATGTATTGAGATATCACATCTCATGCTATCGGAAGGATCTCAGGTTTGGTATAGAAGCATTGAGATATCATATCTTATGCTATCAGAAGGGTCTCAGGATTGGAATGGGAAGGAGTTGGATATCACATCTCATGCTAAAGGGAGGGTCTCAGGTTTGGAAGGGGAAGGATTTGGATATCACATCTCATGTTATAGGATGGATCTCAGGTTTGGTATTAGAAGTATTGAGATATCACATCTCATGTTATCGGAAGGATCTCAGGTTTGGTATTAGAAGTATTGAGATATCACCTCTCATGCTATAGGAAGGGTCTCAGGATTGGAATGGGAAGGAGTTGGATATCACATCTCATGCTAAAGGAAGGGTCTCAGGTTTGGTAGAAGCATTGAGATATCACATCTCATGCTATAGGAAGGGTCTCAGGATTGGAATGGGAAGGACTTAGATATCACATATCATGCTATAGGGAGGGTCTCAGTTTTGATATTAGAAGCATTGAGATATCACATCTCATGCTATCGGAAGTGTCTCAGGATTGGAATGGGAAGAAGCTGGATATCACATCTCATGCTAAAGGAAGGGTCTCAGGTTTGGAACGGGAAGGAGTTGGATATCACATCTCATGTTATAGGAAGGGTCTCAGATTTGGTATAAACATTGAGATATCACATCTCTGCTATCGGAAGTGTCTCAGGATTGGAATGGGAAGGAGTTGGATATCCCATCTCATGTTATAGGACGGGTCTCAGGTTTTTTATTAGAATCATTGAGATATCATATTGCATGCTGTAGGAAGGGTCTAAGGATTGGAATGGGAAGGACTTGGATATCACATCTCATGCTATAGATAGGCTCTCAGGTTTGGAAAGTGAAGGAGTTGGATATCACATTTCATGTTAGAGGAAGGATCTCAGGTTTGGTATTAGAGGCATTGAGATATCACATCTCAGGCTATAGGAAGGGTCTCAGGATTGGAATGGGAAGGAGTTGGATATCACATCTCATGCTATAGGAAGGGTCTCAGGTTTGGTATAAGCATTGAGATATCTCATGCTAAAGGAAGGGTCTCAGGTTTGGAAGGGGAAGGAGTTGGATATCACATCTCATGCTAAAGGGAGGGTCTCAGGTTTGGAATGGGAAGGATTTGGATATCACATCTCATGTTATAGGAAGGACCTTAGGTTTGGTATTAGAAGCATTGAGATATCACATCTCATGCTATAGGAAGGGTCTCGGGATTGGAATGGGAAGGAGTTGGATATCACATCTCATGTTATTGGAAGGATCTCAGGTTTGGTATTAGAAGCATTGAGATATCACATCTCATGCTATCGGAAGGGTCTTAGGTTTGGTATAAGCATTGAGATATCACATCTCTGCTATCGGAAGGGTCTCAGGATTGGAATGGGAAGGATTTGGATATCATAATTCATGTTATAGGAAGGGTCTCAGGTTTGGTATTAGAAGCATTGAGATATCACATCTCATGCTATAGGAAGGGTCTCAGGATTGGAATGGGAAGGACTTGGATATCACATCTCATGTTATAGGAAGGGTCTCAGGTTTGGTATTAGAAGCATTGAGATATCACATCTCATGCTATAGGAAGGGTCTCAGGAATGGAATGGGAAGGACTTGGATATCACATCTCATGATAAAGGAAGGGTCTAAGGTTTGGAAGGGGAAGGATTTGGATATCACATCTCATGTTATTGGACCGGTCTCAGGTTTGGTATTAGAAGCATTGAGATATCAAGTCTCATGGTATAGGACGGGAGTTTGATATCACATCTCATGCAATGGTATGGGTCTCAGGTTTTGTAGAAGCATTGGTATATCACATCTCATGCTATCGGAAGGGTATCAGGATTGGATTTGGAAGGAGTTGGATATCCCATCTCATGCTATAGGAAGGGTCTCAGGTTGGAATAGAAGGAGTTGGATATCACATCTCATGTTATAGGAAGGGTCTCAGGATTGGAATGGGAAGGACTTGGATATCACATCTCATGCTGTAGGCAGGGTCTCAGGTTTGGAAAGGGAAGGAGATGGATATCACATTTCATGTTAGAGGTAGGATCTCAGGTTTGGTATTAGAGGCATTGAGATATTACATCTCATGCTATCAGAAGGGTCTCAGGATTGGAATGGGAAGGAGTTGGATATCACATTTCATGCTAAAGGGAGGGTCTCAGGTTTGGAAGGGGAAGGATTTGGAAATCACATCTCATATTATAGGAAGGATCTCAGGTTTGGTATTAGAAGCATTGAGATATCACATCTCATGCTATCGGAAGGATCTCAGGTTTGGTATAAGAGGCATTGAGATATCACATCTCATGCTATCATAAGGGTCTCAGGATTGGAATGGGAAGGAGTTGGATATCACATCTCATGTTATAGGAAGGATCTCAGGTTTGGTATTAGAAGCATTGAGACATCACATCTCATGCTATAGGAAGGGTCTCAGGATTGGAATGGGAAGGAGTTGGATATCACATCTCATGCTATAGGAAGGGTCTCAGGTTTGGTATAAGCATTGAGATATCACATCTCATGCTATAGGAAGGGTCTCAGGATTGGAAAGGGAAGGATTTGGATATCACATCTTATGCTATAGGAAGGGTCTCAGGTTTGGTATAAGCATGGAGATATCACTTCTCATGCTATAGGAAGGGTCTCAGGATTGGAATGGGAAGGAGTTGGATATCACATCTCATGCTATAGGAAGGGGCTCAGATTTGGTATAAGCATTGAGATATCACATCTCATGCTATAGGAAGGGTCTCAGGATTGGAATGGGAAGGAGTTGTATATGACATCTCAGGCCATAGGAAGGGTCTCAGATTTGGTATAAGCATTGAGATATCACATCTCATGATATCGGAAGGGTCTCAGGATTGGAATGGGAAGGAGTTGGATATCACATTTCATGATAAAGGAAGGGTCTAAGGTTTGGAAGGGGAAGGATTTGGATATCACATCTCATGTTATAGGACGGGTCTCAGGTTTGGTATTAGAAGCATTGAGATATCAAGTCTCATGGTATAAGAAGGGTCTCAGGATTGGAATGGAAAGGAGTTTGATATCACATCTTATGCCATAGTATGGGTCTCAGGTTTGGTAGAAGCATTGGGATATCACATCTCATGCTATCGGAAGGGTATCAGTATTGGATTTGGAAGGAGTTGGATATCCCATTTCATGCTATAGGAAGGGTCTCAGGTTGGAATGGGAAGGAGTTGGATATCACATTTCATGTTATAGGAAGGGTCTCAGGATTGGAATGGGAAGGACTTGGATATCATATCTCATGCTATAGGAAGGCTGTCAGGTTTGGAAGGGGAAGGAGTTGGATATCACATTTCATGTTAGAGGAAGGATCTCAGGTTTGGTATTAGAGGCCTTGAGATATCACATCTCATGCTATAGGAAGGGTCTCAGGATTGGAATGGGAAGGAGTTGGATATCACATCTCAAGCTATAGGAAGGGTCTCAGGTTTGGTATAAACATTGAGATATCACATCTCATGCTATAGGAAGGGTCTCCTGATTGGAATGGGAAGAAGTTGGATATCACATCTCATGCTATAGGAAGGATCTCAGGTTTGGTATAAGCATTGAGATATCACATCTCATGCTATAGGAAGGGTCTCAGGATTGGAATGGGAAGGAGTTGTATATGCCATCTCATGCCATAGGAAGGGTCTCAGGTTTGGTATAAGCATTGAGATATCACATCACATGCTATATGAAGGGTCTCAGGATTGGAATGGGAAGGACTTGGATATCACATATCATGCTATAGGCAGGGTCTCAGGTTTGGAAAGGGAAGGAGATGGATATCACATTTCATGTTAGAGGTAGGATCTCAGGTTTGGTATTAGAGGCATTGAGAAATCACATCTCATGCTATCAGAAGGGTCTCAGGATTGGAATGGGAAGGAGTTGGATATCACATCTCATGCTAAAGGGAGGGTCTCAGGTTTGGAAGGGGAAGGATTTGGAAATCACATCTCATATTATAGGAAGGATCTCAGGTTTGGTATTAGAAGCATTGAGATATCACATCTCATGCTATCGGAAGGATCTCAGGTTTGGTATAAGAGGCATTGAGATATCACATCTCATGCTATCATAAGGGTCTCAGGATTGGAATGGGAAGGAGTTGGATATCACATCTCATGTTATAGGAAGGATCTCAGGTTTGGTATTGGAAGCATTGAGACATCACATCTCATGCTATAGGAATGGTCTCAGGATTAGAATGGGTAGGAGTTGGATATCACATATGCTATAGGAAGTGTCTTTGGTTTGGAACGGGAAGGAGTTGGATATCACATCTCATGTTATAGGAAGGGTCTCAGGTTTGGTATAAGCATTGAGATATCACATCTCTGCTATCAGGAGTGTCTCAGGATTGGAATGGGAAGGAGTTGGATATCCCATCTCATGTTAAAGGACGGGTCTCTGGTTTGGTATTAGAATCATTGAGATATCACATCGCATGCTGTAGGAAGGGTCTAAGGATTGGAATGGGATGGACTTGGATATCACATCTCATGCTATAGGTAGGCTCTCAGGTTTGGTATAAGCATTGAGATATCACATCTCATGCTATAGGAAGGGTCTCAGGATTGGAATGGGAAGGATTTGGATATCACATCTCATGCTATAGGAAGGGTCTCAGGTTTGGTATAAGCATGGAGATATCACTTCTCATGCTATAGGAAGGGTCTCAGGATTGGAATGGGAAGGTGTTGGATATCACATCTCATGCTATAGGAAGGGTCTCAGATTTGGTATAAGCATTGAGATATCACATCTCATGCTCTAGGAAGGGTCTCAGGATTGCAATGGGAAGGAGTTGTATATGACATCTCAGGCCTTAGGAAGGGTCTCAGGTTTGGTATAAGCATTGAGATATCACATCTCTGCTATCGGAAGGGTCTCAGGATTGGAATGGGAAGGAGTTGGATATCCCATCTCATGTTATAGGAAGGGTCTCAGGTTTGGTATTAGAAGCATTGAGATATCACATCTCATGCTATAGGAAGGGTCTCAGGATTGGAATGGGAAGGACTTGGATGTCACATCTCATGCTATAGGGAGGGTCTCAAGTTTGATATTAGAAGCATTGAGATAACAAATCTCATGATATCGGAAGGGTCTCAGGATTGGAATGGGAAGGAGTTGGATATCACATCTCATTATAAAGGAAGGGTCTAAGGTTTGGAATGGGATGGATTTGGATATCACATCTCATGTTATAGGACGGGTCTCAGGTTTGGTATTAGAAACATTGAGATATCAAGTGTCATGGTATAAGAAGGGTCTCAGAATTGGAATGGGAAGGAGTTGGATATCACATCTCAAGCTATAGGAAGCGTCTGAGGATTGGAATGGGAAGGAGTTTGATATCACATCTCATGCTATAGTATGGGTCTCAGGTTTGGTAGAAGCATTGGGATATCACATCTCATGCTATCGGAAGGGTATCAGTATTGGATTTGGAAGGAGTTGGATATCCCATCTCATGCTATAGGAAGGGTCTCAGGTTAGAATGGTAAGGAGTTGGATATCACATTTCATGTTATAGGAAGGGTCTTAGGATTGGAATGGGAAGGACTTGGATATCATATCTCATGCTATAGGAAGGCTCTCAGGTTTGGAAGGGGAAGGAGTTGGATATCACATCTCAAGCTATAGGAAGGGTCTCAGGTTTGGTATAAGCATTGAGATATCACATCTCATGCTATAGGAAGGGTCTCAGGATTGGAATGGGAAGAAGTTGGATATCACATCTCATGCTATAGGAAGGGTCTCAGGTTTGGTATAAGCATTGAGATATCACATCTCATGCTATAGGAAGGGTCTCAGGATTGGAATGGGAAGAAGTTGGATATCACATCTCATGCTATAGGAAGGGTCTCAGGTTTGGTATAAGCATTGAGATATCACATCTCATGCTATAGGAAGGGTCTCAGGGTTGGAATGGGAAGGAGTTGTATATGACATCTCATGCCATAGGAAGGGTCTCAGGTTTGGTATAAGCATTGAGATATCACATCACATGCTATAGGAAGGGTCTCAGGATTGGAATGGGAAGGACTTGGATATCACATCTCATGCTATAGGCAGGGTCTCAGGTTTGGAAAGGGAAGGAGATGGATATCACATTTCATGTTAGAGGTAGGATCTCAGGTTTGGTATTAGAGGCATTGAGATCTCACATCTCATGCTATCAGAAGGGTCTCAGGATTGGAATGGGAAGGAGTTGGATATCAAATCTCATGCTAAAGGGATGGTCTAAGGTTTGGAAGGGGAGGGATTTGGACATCATATCTCATGTTATTGGAAGGATCTCAGGTTTGGTATTAGAAGCATTGAGATATCACATCTCATGCTATCGGAAGGGTCTTAGGTTTGGTATAAGCATTGAGATATCACATCTCTGCTATCGGAAGGGTCTCAGGATTGGAATGGGAAGGATTTGGATATCACAATTCATGTTATAGGGAGGGTCTCAGTTTTCATATTAGAAGCATTGAGATATCACATATGCTATTGGAAGGGTCTCAGTATTGGAATGGGAAGGAGTTGGATATCACATCTCATGTTATAGGGAGGGTCTCAGTTTTGATATTAGAAGCATTGAGATATCACATATGCTATTGGAAGGGTCTCAGTATTGGAATTGGAAGGAGTTAGATATCACACATGCTAAAGGAAAGGTCTCAGGTTTGGAATGGGATTGAGTTGAATATCACATCTCATGCTAAAGGAAGGGTCATCAGGTTCGGTATAAGCATTGAGATATCACATCTCTGCTATCGGAAGGGTCTCAGGATAGTAATGGGAAGGACGTAGATTTCACATCTCATACTATAGGGAGGGTCTCAGTTTTGATATTAGAAGCATTGAGCTATCACATCTCATGCTATCGGAAGGGTCTCAGGATTGGAATGGGATGGAGTTGGATATCACATCTCAAGCTATCGCAGGATTGTAATGGGAAGGAGTTTGATATCACATATCAAGCTATAGGAAGGGTCTCAGGTTTGGAAGGGGAAGGATTTGGATCTCACATCTCAAGCTATCTCAGGATTGGAATGGGAAGGAGTTTGATATTTCATCTCAAGCTATAGGAAGGGTCTCAGGTTTGGAAAGGGAAGGATTTGGATTTCACATCTCATGTTATAGGATGGTTCTCATGTTTGGTTTTAGAAGCATTGAGATATCACATCTCATGCTATGGGAAGGGTCTCAGGTTTGGAATGGGAAGGAGTTGGTTATCACATCTCATGCTAAAGGAAAGGTCTCAGGTCTGGAAGGGGAAGGATTTGGATCTCACATCTCATGTTTTAGGACGGGTCTCAGGTTTGGTATTAGAAGCATTGAACTATCACATCTCATGGTATAGGAAGGGTCCCAGGATTGGAATGGGAAGGAGTTGGATATCACATTGAATCGGAAGGAGTTTGATATCACATCTCAAGCTATAGGAAGGGCCTCATGTTTGGAATGGGAATGATTTGGATTTCACATCTCATGTTATAGGATGGTTCTCATGTTTGGTTTTAGAAGCATTGAAATATCACATCTCATGCTATCTGAAGGGTCTCAGGTTTGGAATGGGAAGGAGTTTGATATCACATCTCATGTTAGAGGTAGGATCTCAGGTTTGGTATTAGAGGCATTGAGATATGACATCTCATGCCATCAGAAGGGTCTCAGGATTGGAATGGGAAGGAGTTGGATATCACATCTCATGCTAAAGGGAGGGTCTAAGGTTTGGAAGGGGAAGGATTTGGACATCACATCTCATGTTATTGGAAGGATCTGAGGTTTGGTATTAGAAGCATTGAGATATCACATCTCATGCTATCGGAAGGGTCTCAGGTTTGGTATAAGCATTGAGATATCACATCTCTGCTATCGGAAGGGTCTCAGGATTGGAATGGGAAGGATTTGGATATCACATCTCATGTTATAGGAAGGGTCTCAGGTTTGGTATTAGAAGCATTGAGATATCACATCTCATGCTATATTAAGGGTCTCAGGAATGGAATGGGAATGACTTGGATATCACATCTCATGATAAAGGAAGGGTCTAAGGTTTGGAAGGGGAAGGATTTGGATATCACATCTCATGTTTTTGGACCGGTCTCAGGTTTGGTATTAGAAGCATTGAGATATCAAGTCTCATGGTATAGGACGGGAGTTTGATATCACATCTCATGCCATGGTATGGGTCTCAGGTTTTGTAGAAGCATTGGGATATCACATCTCATGCTATTGGAAGGGTATCAGGATTGGATTTGGAAGGAGTTGGATATCCCATCTCATGCTATAGGAAGGGTCTCAGGTTGGAGTAGAAGGAGTTGGATATCACATCTCATGTTATAGGAAGGGTCTCAGGATTGGAATGGGAAGGACTTGGATATCACATCTCATGTTATAGGAAGGATCTCAGGTTTTGTATTAGAATCATTGAGATATCACATCTCATGCTATAGGAAGGGTCTCAGGATTGGAATGTGAAGCATTTGGATATCACATCTCATGCTAAAGGAAGGGTCTCAGGTTTGGTATAAGCATTGAGATATCACATCTCTGCTATCAGAAGGGTCTAAGGATTGGATTGGGAAGGAATTGGATATCCCTTCTCATGCTATAGGAAGGGTCTCAGGTTGGAATGGGTAGGAGTTGGATATCACATCTCATGTTATAGGAAGGGTCTCAAGATTGAAATGGGAAGGATTTGGATATCACATCTCTTGCTATAGGAAGGGTCTCAGGTTTTCTATTAGAAACATTGAGATATGACATCTCATGCTATAGGAAGGGTTTCAGTATTGGAATGGGAAGGATTTGGATATCACATCTCATGCTAAAGGAAGGGTCTCAGGTTTGGAAGGGGAAGGATTTGGATATCATATCTCATGTTATAGGACATATCTCATGTTATAGGACGGGTCCCAGGTTTGGTATTAGAAGCATTGAGATATCACATCTCATGGTATAGGAAGGGTCTCAGGATTGGAATGGGAAGGAGTTGGATCTCCCTTCTCATGCTACAGGAAGGGTCTCAGGTTGGAATGGGAAGGAGTTGGATATCACATCTCGTTATAGGAAGGGTCTCAGGATTGGAATGGGAAGGAATTGGATATCACATCTCTTGCTATAGGAAGGGTCTCAGGTTTGGAAGGGGAAGGATTTGGATATCATATCTCATGTTATAGGACCGGCCCCAGGTCTGGTATTAGAAGCATTGAGATATCACATCTCATGCTATAGGAGGAGTCTCAGGATTGGAATGGGAAGGAGTTGGATATCACGTCTCATGATATAGGAAGGGTCTCAGGATTGGAATGGGCAGGAGTTGAATATCACCTCTCATGCTAAAAGAAGGGTATCAGGTTTGATAGAAGCATTGAGATACCACATCTCATGCTATAGGAAGGAACTCAGGATTGGAATGGGAAGGAGTTGGATATCACATCTAATGCCATAGGAAGGGTCATCAGGTTTGGTATAAGCATTGAGATATCACATCTCTGCTATCGGAAGGGTCTCAGGATAGGAATGGTAAGGACTTAGAATTCACATCTCATACTATAGGGAGGGTCTCAGTTTTGATATTAGAAGCATTGAGCTATCACATCTCATGCTATCGGAAGGGTCTCAGGATTGGAATGGGATGGAGTTGGATATCACATCTCAAGCTATCTCAGGATTGGAATGGGAAGGAGTTTGATATTTCATCTCAAGCTATAGGAAGGGTCTCAGGTTTGGAAAGGGAAGGATTTGGATTTCACATCTCATGTTATAGGATGGTTCTCATGTTTGGTTTTAGAAGCATTGAGATATCACATCTCATGCTATCGGAAGGGTCTCAGGTTTGGAAAGGGAAGGATTTGGATTTCACATGTTATAGGATGGTTCTCAGGTTTGGTTTTAGAAGCATTAAATTATAACATCTCATGCTATAGGAAGGGTCTCAGGTTTGGAATGGGAAGGAGTTGGATATCACATCTCTGCTATCTGAAGGGTCTCAGGATTGGAATGGGAAGGAGTTGGATATCCCATCTCGTTATAGGAAGGGTCTCAGGTTTGGTATTAGAAGCAATGAGATATCACATCTCATGCTATAGGAAGGGTCTAAGGTTTGGAAGGGGACGGATTTGGGTATCACATCTCATGTTATAGGACCGGTCTCAGGTTTGGTATTTGAAGCATTGAGATATCAAGTCTCATGGTATAGGACGGGTCTCAGAATTGGAATGAGAAGGAGTTGGATATCACATCTCAAGCTATAGGAAGGGTCTCAGGATTGGAATGGGAAGGAGTTGGATATCACATCTCATGTTATAGGAAGGGTCTCAGGATTGGAATGGGAAGGACTTGGATATCACATCTCATTCTATAGGAAGGCTCTCAGGGTTGGAAGGGGAAGGAGTTGGATATCAAATTTCATGTTAGAGGTAGGATCTCAGGTTTGGTTTTAGAGGCATTGAGATATCACATCTCATGCCATCAGAAGGGTCTCAGGATTGGAATGGGAAGGAGTTGGATATCAAATCTCATGCTAAAGGGATGGTCTAAGGTTTGGAAGGGGAGGGATTTGGACATCATATCTCATGTTATTGGAAGGATCTCAGGTTTGGTATTAGAAGCATTGAGATATCACATCTCATGCTATCGGAAGGGTCTTAGGTTTGGTATAAGCATTGAGATATCACATCTCTGCTATCGGAAGGGTCTCAGGATTGGAATGGGAAGGATTTGGATATCACAATTCATGTTATAGGAAGGGTCTCAGGTTTGGTATTAGATGCATTGAGATATCACATCTCATGCTATAGGAAGGGTCTCAGGATTGGAATGGGAAGGACTTGGATATCACATCTCATGTTATAGGAAGGGTCTCAGGTTTGGTATTAGAAGCATTGAGATATCACATCTCATGCTATAGGAAGGGTCTCAGGAATGGAATGTGAAGGACTTGGATATCACATCTCATGATAAAGGAAGGGTCTAAGGTTTGGAAGGGGAAGGATTTGGATATCACATCTCATGTTATTGGACCGGTCTCAGGTTTGGTATTAGAAGCATTGAGATATCAAGTCTCATGGTATAGGACGGGAGTTTGATATCACATCTCATGCCATGGTATGGGTCTCAGGTTTTGTAGAAGCATTGGGATATCACATCTCATGCTATCGGAAGGGTATCAGGATTGGATTTGGAAGGAGTTGGATATCCCATCTCATGCTATAGGAAGGGTCTCAGGTTGGAATAGAAGGAGTTGGATATCACATCTCATGTTATAGGAAGGGTCTCAGGATTGGAATGGGAAGGACTTGGATATCACATCTCATGCTGTAGGAAGGGTCTCAGGTTTGGAAAAGGAAGGAGTTGGATATCACATTTCATGTTAGAGGTAGGATCTCAGGTTTGGTATTAGAGGCATTGAGATAGCACATCTCATGCTATCAGAAGGGTATCAGGATTGGAATGGGGAGGAGTTGGATATCACATCTCATGCTAAAGGGAGGGTCTCAGGTTTGGAATGGGAAGGATTTGGATATCACATCTCATGTTATAGGAAGGACCTAGGTTTGGTATTAGAAGCATTGAGATATCACATCTCATGCTATAGGAAGGGTCTCGGGATTGGAATGGGAAGGAGTTGGATATCACATCTCATGTTATAGGAAGGATCTCAGGTTTGGTATTAGAAGCATTGAGATATCACATCTCATGCTATAGGAAGGGTCTCAGGATTGGAATGGGAAGGAGTTGGATATCACATCTCATGCTATGGGAAGGGTCTCAGGTTTGGTATAAGCATTGAAATATCACATCTCTGCTATCGGAAGGGTCTCAGGAATGGAATGGGAGGAGCTGGATATCACATCTCATGCTATGGGAAGGGTCTCAGGTTTGGTATAAGCATTGAAATATCACATCTCTGCTATCGGAAGGGTCTCAGGATTGGAATGGGAGGAGCTGGATATCACATCTCATGCTAAAGGAAGGGTCTCAGGTTTGGAAGGGGAAGGAGTTGGATATCACATCTCATGCTAAAGGGAGGGTCTCAGGTTTGGAATGGGAAGGATTTGGATATCACATCTCATGTTATAGGAAGGACCTTAGGTTTGGTGTTAGAAGCATTGAGATATCACATCTCATGCTATAGGAAGGGTCTCGGGATTGGAATGGGAAGGAGTTGGATATCACATCTCATGTTATTGGAAGGATCTCAGGTTTGGTATTAGAAGCATTGAGATATCACATCTCATGCTATCGGAAGGGTCTTAGGTTTGGTATAAGCATTGAGATATCACATCTCTGCTATCGGAAGGGTCTCAGGATTGGAATGGGAAGGATTTGGATATCATAATTCATGTTATAGGAAGGGTCTCAGGTTTGGTATTAGAAGCATTGAGATATCACATCTCATGCTATAGGAAGGGTCTCAGGATTGGAATGGGAAGGACTTGGATATCACATCTCATGTTATAGGAAGGGTCTCAGGTTTGGTATTAGAAGCATTGAGATATCACATCTCATGCTATAGGAAGGGTCTCAGGAATGGAATGGGAAGGACTTGGATATCACATCTCATGATAAAGGAAGGGTCTAAGGTTTGGAAGGGGAAGGATTTGGATATCACATCTCATGTTATTGGACCGGTCTCAGGTTTGGTATTAGAAGCATTGAGATATCAAGTCTCATGGTATAGGACGGGAGTTTGATATCACATCTCATGCCATGGTATGGGTCTCAGGTTTTGTAGAAGCATTGGTATATCACATCTCATGCTATCGGAAGGGTATCAGGATTGGATTTGGAAGGAGTTGGATATCCCATCTCATGCTATAGGAAGGGTCTCAGGTTGGAATAGAAGGAGTTGGATATCACATCTCATGTTATAGGAAGGGTCTCAGGATTGGAATGGGAAGGACTTGGATATCACATCTCATGTTATAGGAAGGGTCTCAGGTTTGGTATTAGAAGCATTGAGATATCACATCTCATGCTATAGGAAGGGTCTCAGGATTGGAATGGGAAGGACTTGGATGTCACATCTCATGCTATAGGGAGGGTCTCAAATTTGATATTAGAAGCATTGAGATAACAAATCTCATGATATCGGAAGGGTCTCAGGATTGGAATGGGAAGGAGTTGGATATCACATCTCATTATAAAGGAAGGGTCCAAGGTTTGGAAGGGGAAGGATTTGGATATCACATCTCATGTTATAGGACGGGTCTCAGGTTTGGTATTAGAAGCATTGAGATATCAAGTCTCATGGTATAAGAAGGGTCTCAGAATTGGAATGGGAAGGAGTTGGATATCACATCTCAAGCTATAGGAAGCGTCTCAGGATTGGAATGGGAAGGAGTTTGATATCACATCTTATGCCATAGTATGGGTCTCAGGTTTGGTAGAAGCATTGGGATATCACATCTCATGCTATAGGAAGGGTCTCAGGATTGGAATGGGAAGAAGTTGGATATCACATCTCAAGCTATAGGAAGGGTCTCAGGTTTGGTATAAGCATTGAGATATCACATCTCATGCTATAGGAAGGGTCTCAGGGTTGGAATGGGAAGGAGTTGTATATGACATCTCATGCCATAGGAAGGGTCTCAGGTTTGGTATAAGCATTGAGATTTCACATTACATGCTATAGGAAGGGTCTCAGGATTGGAATGGGAAGGACTTGGATATCACATCACATGCTATAGGAAGGGTCTCAGGATTGGAATGGGAAGGACTTGGATATCACATCTCATGCTATAGGCAGGGTCTCAGGTTTGGAAAGGGAAGGAGATGGATATCACATTTCATGTTAGAGGTAGGATCTCAGGTTTGGTATTAGAGGCAATGAGATATCACATCTCATGCTATCAGAAGGGTCTCAGGATTGGAATGGGAAGGAGTTGGATATCACATTTCATGCTAAAGGGAGGGTCTCAGGTTTGGAAGGGGAAGGATTTGGAAATCACATCTCATATTATAGGAAGGATCTCAGGTTTGGTATTAGAAGCATTGAGATATCACATCTCATGCTATCGGAAGGATCTCAGGTTTGGTATAAGAGGCATTGAGATATCACATCTCATGCTATCATAAGGGTCTCAGGATTGGAATGGGAAGGAGTTGGATATCACATCTCATGTTATAGGAAGGATCTCAGGTTTGGTATTAGAAGCATTGAGACATCACATCTCATGCTATAGGAAGGGTCTCAGGATTGGAATGGGAAGGAGTTGGATATCACATCTCATGCTATAGGAAGGGTCTCACGTTTGGTATAAGCATTGAGATATCACATCTCATGCTATAGGAAGTGTCTCAGGATTGGAATGGGAAGGATTTGGATATCACATCTTATGCTATAGGAAGGGTCTCAGGTTTGGTATAAGCATTGAGATATCACATCTCATGCTATAGGAAGGGTCTCAGGATTGGAATGGGAAGAAGTTGGATATCACATCTCATGCTATAGGAAGGGTCTCAGGTTTGGTATAAGCATTGAGATATCACATCTCATGCTATAGGAAGGGTCTTAGGGTTGGAATGGGAAGGAGTTGTATATGACATCTCATGCCATAGGAAGGGTCTCAGGTTTGGTATAAGCATTGAGATATCACATCACATGCTATAGGAAGGGTCTCAGGATTGGAATGCGAAGGACTTGGATATCACTTCTCATGCTATAGGCAGGGTCTCAGGTTTGGAAAGGGAAGGAGATGGATATCACATTTCATGTTAGAGGTAGGATCTCAGGTTTGGTATTAGAGGCATTGAGATATCACATCTCATGCTATCAGAAGGGTCTCAGGATTGGAATGGGAAGGAGTTGGATATCACATTTCATGCTAAAGGGAGGGTCTCAGGTTTGGAAGGGGAAGGATTTGGAAATCACATCTCATATTATAGGAAGGATCTCAGGTTTGGTATTAGAAGCATTGAGATATCACATCTCATGCTATCGGAAGGATCTCAGGTTTGGTATAAGAGGCATTGAGATATCACATCTCATGCTATCATAAGGGTCTCAGGATTGGAATGGGAAGGAGTTGGATATCACATCTCATGTTATAGGAAGGATCTCAGGTTTGGTATTAGAAGCATTGAGACATCACATCTCATGCTATAGGAAGGGTCTCAGGATTGGAATGGGAAGGAGTTGGATATCACATCTCATGCTATAGGAAGGGTCTCAGGTTTGGTATAAGCATTGAGATATCACATCTCATGCTATAGGAAGGGTCTCAGGATTGGAATGGGAAGGATTTGGATATCACATCTTATGCTATAGGAAGGGTCTCAGGTTTGGTATAAGCATGGAGATATCACTTCTCATGCTATAGGAAGGGTCTCAGGATGGGAATGGGAAGGAGTTGGATATCACATCTCATGCTATAGGAAGGGTCTCAGATTTGGTATAAGCATTAAGATATCACATCTCATGCTATAGGAAGGGTCTCAGGATTGGAATGGGAAGGAGTTGTATATGACATCTCAGGCCATAGGAAGGGTCTCAGATTTGGTATAAGCATTGAGATATCACATCTCATGATATCGGAAGGGTCTCAGGACTGGAATGGGAAGGAGTTGGATATCACATTTCATGATAAAGGAAGGGTCTAAGGTTTGGAAGGGGAAGGATTTGGATATCACATCTCATGTTATAGGACGGGTCTCAGGTTTGGTATTAGAAGCATTGAGATATCAAGTCTCATGGTATAAGAAGGGTCTCAGGATTGGAATGGGAAGGAGTTTGATATCACATCTCATGCCATAGTATGGGTCTCAGGTTTGGTAGAAGCATTGGGATATCACATCTCATGCTATCGGAAGGGTATCAGTATTGGATTTCGAAGGAGTTGGATATCCCATCTCATGCTATAGGAAGGGTCTCAGGTTGGAATTGGAAGGAGTTGGATATCACATTTCATGTTATAGGAAGGGTCTCAGGATTGGAATGGGAAGGACTTGGATATCATATCTCATGCTATAGGAAGGCTCTCAGGTTTGGAAGGGGAAGGAGTTGGATCTCACATTTCATGTTAGAGGAAGGATCTCAGGTTTGGTATTAGAGGCCTTGAGATATCACATCTCATGCTGTAGGAAGGATCTCAGGATTGGAATGGGAAGGAGTTGGATATCACATCTCAAGCTATAGGAAGGGTCTCAGGTTTGGTATAAGCATTGAGATATCACATCTCATGCTATAGGAAGGGTCTCAGGATTGGAATGGGAAGAAGTTGGATATCACATCTCATGCTATAGGAAGGGTCTCAGGTTTGGTATAAGCATTGAGATATCACATCTCATGCTATAGGAAGGGTCTCAGGATTGGAATGGGAAGGAGTTGTATATGCCATCTCATGCCATAGGAAGGGTCTCAGGTTTGGTATAAGCATTGAGATATCACATCACATGCTATAGGAAGGGTCTCAGGATTGGAATGGGAAGGACTTGGATATCACATATCATGCTATAGGCAGGGTCTCAGGTTTGGAAAGGGAAGGAGATGGATATCACATTTCATGTTAGAGGTAGGATCTCAGGTTTGGTATTAGAGGCATTGAGAAATCACATCTCATGCTATCAGAAGGGTCTCAGGATTGGAATGGGAAGGAGTTGGATATCACATCTCATGCTAAAGGGAGGGTCTCAGGTTTGGAAGGGGAAGGATTTGGAAATCACATCTCATATTATAGGAAGGATCTCAGGTTTGGTATTAGAAGCATTGAGATATCACATCTCATGCTATCGGAAGGATCTCAGGTTTGGTATAATAGGCATTGAGATATCACATCTCATGCTATCATAAGGGTCTCAGGATTGGAATGGGAAGGAGTTGGATATCACATCTCATGTTATAGGAAGGATCTCAGGTTTGGTATTGGAAGCATTGAGACATCACATCTCATGCTATAGGAATGGTCTCAGGATTGGAATGGGTAGGAGTTGGATATTACATTCTTGCTATAGGAAGGGTCTCATGTTTGGAATGGGAAGGAGTTGGATATCACATATGCTATAGGAAGTGTCTTAGGTTTGGAACGGGAAGGAGTTGGATATCACATCACATGTTATAGGAAGGGTTTCAGGTTTGGTATAAGCATTGAGATATCACATCTCTGCTATCAGGAGTGGCTCAGGATTGGAATGGGAAGGAGTTGGATATCCCATCTCATGTTAACGGACGGGTCTCTGGTTTGGTATTAGAATCATTGAGATATCACATCGCTGTTAGGAAAGATTTCGTAATTGTAGGGAATTTTCCTTCCATGTGGCAACCCCTAAACTTTTTGCTATTGTTTTTAACCTTGTTCTTGACTTTGCCAGAGAAGTACAGCCTTCTGCCGCACTTCTCTGGGCTTTCGCTCCTTTCTTACGGGGAAACTGACATGCCCTTAAGACAGTCAGTACCGGGGAACGCTGTTTCCCGTAGTTTCTTTTATCATGTTGCGGCTTTAGTGCAACATGACACAAGAGGGCACTGTAAGCTAAGTTACAGCTCTCTTGGGTCTCTAGCCTTCTACAGGCCCTAGATACTCTTTTAGGATGGTATTTGATCGGTGCAAGTCATTCAGGGACTGGAATGGTGGCAGCGATTGTTTTGTTTATTTTGAGCTCCTTTTGGCGTTCTGAGCACGTTTTTCGCACTGAACCCAAAATGGTGGCCTGGCTCCCAAAATGGCCAGACCACGAGGCTCCTTTGTCCTGTCCACTGACCGTCTTGCTCCCTTCACCTTCCCCAGGTCGGGCGACCCGGGGCCTTCCTTATTTGGGCATGTACTTTCCCGCGAAACGTGGTTGCTTTCGCGGGCTTCTACATGGCGTTTGTGTGCCTCCAGGGTGGGGGCTGGGATGTCTGGTCCCAATACACATCCTGGGTGCCAGAGAGTCTAGGGTGGTGTGAATGCCTGGGACCACCGTGGTCCGTGATTGGTCCACGTATGGTATGTGTGTTGATGAGCGGATCTCCCATTGGCTCCCCTCCGTTTTGGCGCGAAGGGAACCGTGGATAAGAGGGAGCTGGAAACACCACTACCAGGTCGATCTCCTGAGTTCTCACGAACGAAGGAATACAGGAGCCAAGTATCCTGCAACCAAGAGGCTGGACCGAGGAATCGCTGGTGATCCGCTGAAGGAATCCTCCTTTGCACTGCTGTCGTCCTGTGAAACCCTTTCCTCCTTGGATCGAACCAGAAGGCCTGTACTGGTGCTTCGACCTTTGGAATAGCAGGAACAGCTATTCCCGGCGACTTCATCCTCTCCTGCCAAGTAAGCCTTCGGAAGTGTCTCTGGGCCATCCAGTTGACTGACCAGCTTACAAGGGAGTCCTGCTCTGTAACCGCCGCCAGGTTGCGTTGTATTCCGAGTCCTTGTCACTCTCCCACGCTTCGTACACTTGGCGTTCCCAAGTCTGAAGGGAGGAGTGTACATTTGGCTCGAATACACACGGAAGCTCCGTTGTCCTGCTGCGGCAACAAACTGTGCTGGTTTCGTCGATTGGGACGTCTTTTTGCTCTACACGACTACGAGGCGTTCCCTGCTCTTCTGAACCTGCCAGCTGCTGAAACGAACGTGGAGAAGCCTGGGTCTGCTTGCTTCGGGGACCGGTGAGTAGTTTAGCTAGGATCTGGTCGCCCTCCTGCAGTATCCCATTGCTTTTCCCTGCTGTGTAAAAACAGCACCCTTTTGGCCGTACTCGCGCTCTGCTTCTGCCCGCTGTGGAGGCTGCGCTTGAGTTACGGAACCTGTTCTCCTTCTGCTGTGCACTAACGTGAACTGCCTGACTTCCTCCGAAGAGCTTCCCCTTTTGCCCGTTGGCACCGGCGTGGCAGGTACTTTGAGCACAAGGCTCCACTCTTCGCAGGGCTCGGACTTCCATCTAGTAGGTGCCTCTGAAGGCGAACTGAGTCTAAAGCGGTATCGCACTGCCTGTTTTCCTTCCCTGGCAGGTGGACTACATATTTCGTGATTTAAACGCTTGCGACTGTGTATTTGTATATATATTGTGTTGATATGGTATGTGTTGGTTTAATATTGTGATATTGTGATTTTCTCGCTACGGTCATTATTTTAAAGGCCTTAAAATAAATGTGTATCTATTTTTGATATAACAACTGTTTGGAGTAGTTTGTAAGCGCTCTTGCTTTGTGTGCTCATTGCGGGCTTTCAGTCACCCTCACCCCTCTTGAGACCTAGTCTTGACCGCCGCGATCGCTACCTTGATTGGTCTGGCTTGTCCAGAGGTTACCCTGTTCCAAGTAATTAGGTTGGCCTTCTGAACTTCTGCGCCACCAGGACAGAGTTCAGAAATCCGTCTTAACAATCGCATGCTGTAGGAAGGGTCTAAGGATTGGAATGGGATGGACTTGGATATCACATCTCATGCTATAGGTAGGCTCTCAGGTTTGGTATAAGCATTGAGATATCACATCTCATGCTATAGGAAGGGTCTCATGATTGGAATGGGAAGGATTTGGATATCACATCTCATGCTATAGGAAGGGTCTCAGGTTTGGTATAAGCATGGAGATATCACTTCTCATGCTATAGGAAGGGTCTCAGGATTGGAATGGGAAGGTGTTGGATATCACATCTCATGCTATAGGAAGGGTCTCAGATTTGGTATAAGCATTGAGATATCACATCTCATGCTATAGGAAGGGTCTCAGGATTGCAATGGGAAGGAGATGTATATGACATCTCAGGCCTTAAGAAGGGTCTCAGGTTTGGTATAAGCATTGAGATATCACATCTCTGCTATCGGAAGGGTCTCAGGATTGGAATGGGAAGGAGTTGGATATCCCATCTCATGTTATAGGAAGGGTCTCAGGTTTGGTATTAGAAGCATTGAGATATCACATCTCATGCTATAGGAAGGGTCTCAGGATTGGAATGGGAAGGACTTGGATGTCACATCTCATGCTATAGGGAGGGTCTCAAGTTTGATATTAGAAGCATTGAGATAACAAATCTCATGATATCGGAAAGGTCTCAGGATTGGAATGGAAAGGAGTTGGATATCACATCTCATTATAAAGGAAGGGTCTAAGGTTTGGAAGGGGAAGGATTTGGATATCACATCTCATGTTATAGGACGGGTCTCAGGTTTGGTATTAGAAGCATTGAGATATCAAGTGTCATGGTATAAGAAGGGTCTCAGAATTGGAATGGGAAGGAGTTGGATATCACATCTCAAGCTATAGGAAGCGTCTCAGGATTGGAATGGGAAGGAGTTTGATATCACATCTCATGCCATAGTATGGGTCTCAGGTTTGGTAGAAGCATTGGGATATCACATCTCATGCTATCGGAAGGGTATCAGTATTGGATTTGGAAGGAGTTGGATATCCCATCTCATGCTATAGGAAGGGTCTCAGGTTAGAATGGGAAGGAGTTGGATATCACATTTCATGTTATAGGAAGGGTCTCAGGATTGGAATGGGAAGGACTTGGATATCATATCTCATGCTATAGGAAGGCTCTCAGGTTTGGAAGGGGAAGGAGTTGGATATCACATTTCATGTTAGAGGAAGGATCTCAGGTTTGGTATTAGAGGCCTTGAGATATCACATCTCATGCTATAGGAAGGGTCTCAGGATTGGAATGGGAAGGAGTTGGATATCACATCTCAAGCTATAGGAAGGGTCTCAGGTTTGGTATAAGCATTGAGATATCACATCTCATGCTATAGGAAGGGTCTCAGGATTGGAATGGGAAGAAGTTGGATATCACATCTCATGCTATAGGAAGGGTCTCAGGTTTGGTATAAGCATTGAGATATCACATCTCATGCTATAGGAAGGGTCTCAGGGTTGGATTGGGAAGGAGTTGTATATGACATCTCATGCCATAGGAAGGGTCTCAGGTTTGGTATAAGCATTGAGATATCACATCACATGCTATAGGAAGGGTCTCAGGATTGGAATGGGAAGGACTTGGATATCACATCTCATGCTATAGGCAGGGTCTCAGGTTTGGAAAGGGAAGGAGATGGATATCACATTTCATGTTAGAGGTAGGATCTCAGGTTTGGTATTAGAGGCATTGAGATATCACATCTCATGCTATCAGAAGGGTCTCAGGATTGGAATGGGAAGGAGTTGGATATCACATTTCATGCTAAAGGGAGGGTCTCAGGTTTGGAAGGGGAAGGATTTGGAAATCACATCTCATATTATAGGAAGGATCTCAGGTTTGGTATTAGAAGCATTGAGATATCACATCTCATGCTATCGGAAGGATCTCAGGTTTGGTATAAGAGGCATTGAGATATCACATCTCATGCTATCATAAGGGTCTCAGGATTGGAATGGGAAGGAGTTGGATATCACATCTCATGTTATATGAAGGATCTCAGGTTTGGTATTAGAAGCATTGAGACATCACATCTCATGCTATAGGAAGGGTCTCAGGATTGGAATGGGAAGGAGTTGGATATCACATCTCATGCTATAGGAAGGGTCTCAGGTTTGCTATAAGCATTGAGATATCACATCTCATGCTATAGGAAGGGTCTCAGGATTGGAATGGGAAGGATTTGGATATCACATCTTATGCTATAGGAAGGGTCTCAGGTTTGGTATAAGCATTGAGATATCACATCTCATGCTATAGGAAGGGTCTCAGGATTGGAATGGGAAGAAGTTGGATATCACATCTCATGCTATAGGAAGGGTCTCAGGTTTGGTATAAGCATTGAGATATCACATCTCATGCTATAGGAAGGGTCTCAGGGTTGGAATGGGAAGGAGTTGTATATGACATCTCATGCCATAGGAAGGGTCTCAGGTTTGGTATAAGCATTGAGATATCACATCACATGCTATAGGAAGGGTCTCAGGATTGGAATGGGAAGGACTTGGATATCACATCTCATGCTATAGGCAGGGTCTCAGGTTTGGAAAGGGAAGGAGATGGATATCACATTTCATGTTAGAGGTAGGATCTCAGGTTTGGTATTAGAGGCATTGAGATATCACATCTCATGCTATCAGAAGGGTCTCAGGATTGGAATGGGAAGGAGTTGGTGTTAGGAAAGATTTCGTAATACTAGGTAATTTTCCTTCCATGTGGCAACCCCTAAACTTTTTGCTGTTGTTTTTCACCTTGTTCTTGACTTTGCCAGAGAAGTGCAGCCTTCTGCCGCACTCCTCTGGGCTTTCGCTCCTTTCTTACGGGGAAACTGACATGCCCTTAAGACAGTCAGTACCGGGGAACGCTGTTTCCCGTAGTTTCTTTTATCATGTTGCAGCTTTAGTGCAACATGACACAAGAGGGCACTGTAAGCTAAGTTACAGCTCTCTTGGGTCTCTAGCCTTCTACAGGCCCTAGATACTCTTTTAGGATGGTATTTTGATCGGTGCAAGTCATTCAGGGACTGGAATGGTGGCAGCGATCGTTTTGTTTATTTTGAGCTCCTTTTGGCGTTCTGAGCGCGTTTTTCGCACTGAACCCAAAATGGTGGCCTGGCTCCCAAAATGGCCAGACCACGATGCTCTTTTGTCCTGTCCAATGACCGTCTTGCTCCCTTCACCTTCCCCAGGTCGAGCGACCCGGGGCCTTCCTTATTTGGGCATGTACTTTCCCGCGAAACGTGGTTGCTTTCGCGGGCTTCTACATGTCTTTTGTGTGCCTCCAGGGTGTGGGCTGGGATGTCTGGTCCCAATACACATCCTGGGTGCCAGAGAGTCTAGGGTGGTGTAAATGCCTGGGACCACTGTGGTCCGTGATTGGTCCACGTATGGTATTTGTGTTGATGAGCGGATCTCCCATTGGCTCCCCTCCGTTTTGGCGCGAAGGGAACCGTGGATAAGAGGGGGTTGGAAACACCACTACCATGTCGATCTCCTGAGTTCTCACGAACAAAGGAATACAGGAGCCAAGTATCCTGCAACCAAGAGGCTGGACCGAGGAATCGCTGGTGACCCGCTGAAGGAATCCTCCTTTGCACTGCTGTCGTCCTGTGAAACCCTTTCCTCCTTTGATCGAACCAGAAGGCCTGTACTGGTGCTTCGACCTTTGGAATAGCAGGAACAGCTATTCCCGGCGACTTCATCATCTCCTGCCAAGTAAGCCTTCGGAAGTGTCTCTGGGCCATCCAGTTGACTGACCAGTTTACAAGGGAGTCCTGCTCTGTAACCGCCGCCAGGTTGTGTTGTATTTCGAGTCCTTGTCACTCTCCCACGCTTCGTACACTTGGCGTTCCCAAGTCTGAAGGGAGGAGTGTACATTTGGCTCGAATACACACGACCGCTCCGTTGTCCTGCTGCGGCATCAAACTGTGCCGGTTTCGTCGATTGGGACGTCTTTTTGCTCTACACGACTACGAGGCGTTCCCTGCTCTTCTGAGCCTGCCAGCTGCTGAAACTAACGTGGAGAAGCCTGGGTCTGCTTGCTTCGGGGACCGGTGAGTAGTATAGCTAGGATCTGGTCGCCCTCCTGCAGTATCCCATTGCTTTTCCCTGCTGTGTAAAAACAGCACCCTTTTGCCGTACTCGCGCTCTGCTTCTGCTCGCTCTGGAGGCTGCGCTTGAGTTGCGGAACCTGTTCTCCTTCTGCTGTGCACTAACCCGAACTGCCTGACTTCCTCCGAAGAGCTTCTCCTTTTGCCTGTTGGCACCGGCGTGGCAGGTACTTTGAGCACAAGGCTCCACTCTTCGCAGGGCTCGGACTTCCATCTAGTTAGGTGCCTCTGAAGGCGAACTGAGTCTAAAGCGTTATCGCACTGCCTGTTTTCCTTCCCTGGCAGGTGGACTACACATTTCGTGCCTCTAATGCTTAAGACTGTCGTATTTGTATATATATTGTGTTGATATGGTATTTGTTGGTTTAGTATTGTGATATTGTGATTTTCTCGCTACGGTCATTATTTTAAAGGCCTTAAAATAAATGTGTATCTATTTTTGATATAACAACTGTTTGGAGTAGTTTGTAAGCGCTCTTGCTTTGTGTGCTCATTGCGGGCTTTCAGTCACCCTCACCCCTCTTGAGACCTAGTCTTGACCGCCGCGATCGCAACCTTGATTGGTCTGGCTTGTCCAGAGGTTACCCTGTTCCAAGTAATTAGGTTGGCCTTCTGAACTTCTGCGCCACCAGGACAGAGTTCAGAAATCCGTCTTAACAGTTGGATATCACATTTCATGCTAAAGGGAGGGTCTCAGGTTTGGAAGGGGAAGGATTTGGAAATCACATCTCATATTATAGGAAGGATCTCAGGTTTGGTATTAGAAGCATTGAGATATCACATCTCATGCTATCGGAAGGATCTCAGGTTTGGTATAAGAGGCATTGAGATATCACATCTCATGCTATCATAAGGGTCTCAGGATTGGAATGGGAAGGAGTTGGATATCACATCTCATGTTATAGGAAGGATCTCAGGTTTGGTATTCGAAGCATTGAGACATCACATCTCTTGCTATAGGAAGGGTCTCAGGATTGGAATGGGAAGGAGTTGGATATCACATCTCATGCTATAGGAAGGGTCTCAGGTTTGGTATAAGCATTGAGATATCACATCTCATGCTATAGGAAGGGTCTCAGGATTGGAATGGGAAGGATTTGGATATCACATTTTATGCTATAGGAAGGGTCTCAGGTTTGGTATAAGCATGGAGATATCACTTCTCATGCTATAGGAAGGGTCTCAGGATTGGAATGGGAAGGAGTTGGATATCACATCTCATGCTATAGGAAGGGTCTCAGATTTGGTATAAGCATTGAGATATCACATATCATGCTATAGGAAGGGTCTCAGGATTGGAATGGGAAGGAGTTGTATATGACATCTCAGGCCATAGGAAGGGTCTCCGATTTGGTATAAGCATTGAGATATCACATCTCATGATATCGGAAGGGTCTCAGGATTGGAATGGGAAGGAGTTGGATTACACATCTCATGATAAAGGAAGGGTCTAAGGTTTGGAAGGGGAAGGATTTGGATATCACATCTCATGTTATAGGACGGGTCTCAGGTTTGGTATTAGAAGCATTGAGATATCAAGTCTCATGGTATAAGAAGGGTCTCAGGATTGGAATGGGAAGGAGTTTGATATCACATCTCATGCCATAGTATGGGTCTCAGGTTTGGTAGAAGCATTGGGATATCACATCTCATGCTATCGGAGGGTATCAGTATTGGATTTGGAAGGAGTTGGATATCCCATCTCATGCTATAGGAAGGGTCTCAGGTTGGAATGGGAAGGAGTTGGATATCACATTTCATGTTATAGGAAGGGTCTCAGGATTGGAATGGGAAGGACTTGGATATCATATCTCATGCTATAGGAAGGCTCTCAGGTTTGGAAGGGGAAGGAGTTGGATATCACATTTCATGTTAGAGGAAGGATCTCAGGTTTGGTAGTAGAGGCCTTGAGATATCACATCTCATGCTATAGAAAGGGTCTCAGGATTGGAATGGGAAGGAGTTCGATATCACATCTCAAGCTATAGGAAGGGTCTCAGGTTTGGTATAAGCATTGAGATATCACATCTCATGCTATAGGAAGGGTCTCAGGATTGGAATGGGAAGAAGTTGGATATCACATCTCATGCTATAGGAAGGGTCTCAGGTTTGGTATAAGCATTGAGATATCACATCTCATGCTATAGGAAGGGTCTCAGGATTGGAATGGGAAGGAGTTGTATATGCCATCTCATGCCATAGGAAGGGTCTCAGGTTTGGTATAAGCATTAAGATATCACAGCACATGCTATAGGAAGGGTCTCAGGATTGGAATGGGAAGGACTTGGATATCACATATCATGCTATAGGCAGGGTCTCAGGTTTGGAAATTGAAGGAGATGGATATCACATTTCATGTTAGAGGTAGGATCTCAGGTTTGGTATTAGAGGCATTGAGATATCACATCTCATGCTATCAGAAGGGTCTCAGGATTGGAATGGGAAGGAGTTGGATATCACATCTCATGCTAAAGGGAGGGTCTCAGGTTTGGAAGGGGAAGGATTTGGAAATCACATCTCATATTATAGGAAGGATCTCAGGTTTGGTATTAGAAGCATTGAGATATCACATCTCATGCTATCGGAAGGATCTCAGGTTTGGTATAAGAGGCATTGAGATATCACATCTCATGCTATCATAAGGGTCTCAGGATTGGAATGGGAAGGAGTTGGATATCAAATCTCATGTTATAGGAAGGATCTCAGGTTTGGTATTGGAAGCATTGAGACATCACATCTCATGCTATAGGAAGGGTCTCAGGATTGGAATGGGAAGGAGTTGGATATCACATCTCATGTTATAGGAAAGATCTCAGGTTTGGTATTAGAAGCATTGAGACATCACATCTCATGTTATAGGAAGGGTCTCAGGGTTGGAATGGGAAGAAGTTGGATATCACATCTCATGCTATAGGAAGGGTCTCAGGTTTGGAAGGGGAAGGAGTTGGATATCCAATCTCATGTTATAGGACTGGTCTCAGGTTTGGTATTAGAAGCATTGAGATATCACATTGCATGCTGTAGGAAGGATCTCAGGTTTGGAGGGTCTCAGGTTTGGTATAAGCATTGAGATATCACATCTCTGCTATCAGAAGTGTCTCAGGATTGGAATGGGAAGGAGTTGGATATCCCATCTCATGTTATAGGACGGGTCTCAGGTTTGTTATTAGAATCATTGAGATATCATATTGCACGCTGCAGGAAGGGTCTAAGGATTGGAATGGGAAGGACTTGGATATCACATCTCATGCTATAGATAGGCTCTCAGATTTGGAAAGGGAAGGAGTTGGATATCACATTTCATGTTAGAGGAAGGATCTCAGGTTTGGTATTAGAGGCATTGAGATATCACATCTCATGCTATAGGAAGCGTCTCAGGATTGGAATGGGAAGGAGTTGGGTATCACATCTCATGCTATAGGAAGGGTCTCAGGATTGGTATAAGTATTGAGATATAACATCTCATGCTATAGGAAGGGTCTCAGGATTGGAATGGAAGGAGTTGGATATCACATCTCATGTTATAGGAAGGGTCTCAGGTTTGGTATAAGCATTGAGATATCACATCTCATGCTATAGGAAGGGTCTCAGGATTGGAATGGGAAGGAGTTGTATATGACATCTCATGCCGTAGGAAGGGTCTCAGGTTTCGTATAAGCATTGAGATATCACATCTCTGCTATCGGAAGGGTCTCAGGATTGGAATGGGAAGGAGTTGGATATCCCATCTCATGTTATAGGAAGAGTCTCAGGTTTGGTATTAGAAGCATTGGATATCACATATCATGCTATAGGAAGTGTCTCAGGATTGGAATGGGAAGGACTTGGATATCACATCTCATGCTATAGGGAGGGTCTCAAGTTTGATATTAGAAGCATTGAGATATCACATCTCATGCTATAGGAAGGGTCTCAGGATTGGAATGGGAAGGAGTTGGATATCACATCTCATGCTATAGGAAGGGTCTCAGGTTTGGTATAAGCAGTGAGATATCACATCTCATGCTATAGGAAGGGTCTCAGGATTGGAATGGGAAGGAGTTGGATATCACATCTCATGTTATAGGAAGGATCTCAGGTTCGGTATAAGCATTGAGATATCACATCTCTGCTATTGGAAGGGTCTCAGGATTGGAATGGGAAGGAGTTGGATATTCCCATCTCATGTTATAGGAAGGGTCTCAGGTTTGGTATTAGAAGCATTGAGATATCACATCTCATGCTGTAGGAAGGGTCTCAGGATTGGAATTGGAAGGAGTTGGATATCACATCTCATGCTATAGGAAGGATCACAGGTTTGGTATTAGAAGCATTGAGATATCACATCTCATGCTATCAGAAGGGTCTCAGGATTGGAATGGGAAGGAGTTGGATATCACATCTCATGCTATAGGAAGGGTCTCAGGTTTGGAACGGGAAGGAGTTGGATATCATTTCTCATGTTATAGGAAGAGTCTCAGGTTTGGTATAAGCATTGAGATATCACATCTCTGCTATTGGAGGTGTCTCAGGATTGGGATGGGAAGGAGTTGGATATCACATCTCATGCTATAGGAAGGGTATCAGGTTTGGAACGGGAAGGAGTTGGATATCCCATCTCATGTTATAGGACGGGTCTCAGGTTTGTTATTAGAAGCATTGAGATATCACATCGCATGCTGTAGGAAGGATCTCAGGTTTGGAATGGGAAGGAATTGGATATCACATCTCATGTCATAGGAAGTATCTCAGGTTTGGTATTAGAAGCATTGAGATATCACATCTCATGCTATAGGAATGGTCTCAGGATTGGGATGGGTAGGAGTTGGATATTACATTCTTGCTATAGGAAGGGTCTCATGTTTGGAATGGGAAGGAGTTGGATATCACATATGCTATAGGAAGGGTCTCAGGTTTGGAACGGGAAGGAGTTGGATATCACATCTCATGCTATAGGTAGGCTCTCAGGTTTGGTATAAGCATTGAGATATCACATCTCATGCTATAGGAAGGGTCTCAGGATTGGAATGGGAAGGATTTGGATATCACATCTCATGCTATAGGAATGGTCTCAGGTTTGGTATAGGCATGGAGATATCACTTCTCATGCTATAGGAAGTGTCTCAGGATTGGAATGGGAAGGAGTTGGATATCACATCTCATGTTATAGGAAGGATCTCAGGTTTGGTATTAGAAGCATTGAGACATCACATCTCATGCTATAGGAAGGGTCTCAGGATTGGAATGGGAAGGAGTTGGATATCACATCTCATGCTATAGGAAGGGTCTCAGGTTTGGAATGGGAAGGAGTTGGATATCACATCTCATGTTATAGGAAGAGTCTCAGGTTTGGTATAAGCATTGAGATATCAAATCTCTGCAATCGGAAGTGTCTCAGGATTGGGATGGGAAGGAGTTGGATATCACATCTCATGCTATGGGAAGGGTCTCAGGTTTGGAACGGGAAGGAGTTGGATATCCCATCTCATGTTATAGGACTGGTCTCAGGTTTGGTATTAGAAGCATTGACATATCACATCTCTGCTATCGGAAGTGTCTCAGGATTGGAATGGGAAGGAGTTGGATATCACATCTCATGTTATAGGACGGGTCTCAGGTTTGTTATTAGAATCATTGAGATATCATATTGCATGCTGTAGGAAGGGTCTAAGGATTGAAATGGGAAGGACTTGGATATCACATCTCATGCTATAGGTAGGCTCTCAGGTTTGGAAAGGGAAGGAGTTGGATATCACATTTAATGTTAGAGGAAGGATCTCAGGTTTGATATTAGAGCCATTGGATATCACATCTCATGCTATAGGAATGGTCTCAGGATTGGAAGGGGAAGGAGTTGGATATCACATCTCATGCTATAGGAAGGGTTTTAGGTTTGGTATAAGCATTGAGATATCACATCTCATGCTATAGGAAGGGTCTCAGGATTGGAATGGGAAGGATCTGTATATGACATCTCATGCCATAGGAAGGGTCTCAGGTTTGGTATAAGCATTGAGATATCACATCTCTGCTTTCGGAAGGGTCTCAGGATTGTAATGGGAAGGAGTTGGATATCCCATCTCATGTTATAGGAAGAGTCTCAGGTTTGGTATTAGAAGCATTGAGATATCACATCTCATGCTATAGGAAGTGTCTCAGGATTGGAATGGGAAGGACTTGGATATCACATCTCATGCTATAGGGAGGGTCTCAAGTTTGATATTAGAAGCATTGAGATATCACATCTCATGCTATAGGAAGGGTCTCAGTATTGGAATGGGAAGGAGTTGGATATCACATCTCATGCTATAGGAAGGGTCTCAGGTTTGGTATAAGCATTGAGATATCACATCTCTGCTATGGGAAGGGTCTCAGGATTGGAATGGGAAGGAGTTGGATATTCCCATCCCATGTTATAGGAAGGGTCTATCAGGTCTTAGCATGAGACTCTTCCTATAACATGAGATGTGATATCCAACTCCTTCCTGTTCCTAACCTGAGACCCTTCCTATAGCATGAGATGTGATATCCAACTCCTTCCCATTCCAATCCTGAGACCCTTCCGATAGCTTGAGATATGATATCTCAATGCTTCTAATATCAATACTGAGACCTCCCTATAGCATGAGATGTGATATCTAAGTCCTTCCCATTCCAATCCTGAGACCCTTCCGCTAGCAGAGATGTGATATCTCAATGCTTATACCAAACCTGAGACCCTTCCTATTGCATGAGATGTGATATCCAACTCCTTCCCATTCCAATCCTGAGACCCTTCCTATAGCATGATATGTGAAATCTCAATGCTTCTACCAAAACTGAGACCCTTCCTTTAGCATGAGATGTGATATCCAACTCCTTCCCATTCCAATCCTGAGACCAGTCCTATAGCATGAGATGTGATATCTCAATGCTTCTAATACCAAACCTGAGATCCTTCCTATAACATGAGATGTGATATCCAACTCCTTCCCATTCCAATCCTGAGACCCTTCCTATAGCATGAGATGTGATATCTCAATGCTTCTAATACCAAACCTGAGATCCTTCCGATAGCATGAGATGTGATATCTCAATGCTTATACCAAACATGAGACCCTTCCTATAGCATGAGATGTGATATCCAACTCCTTCCCATTCCAATCCTGAGACCCTTCCTATAGCATGATATGTGAAATCTCAATGCTTCTACCAAAACTGAGACCCTTCCTTTAGCATGAGATGTGATATACAACTCCTTCCCATTCCAATCCTGAGACCAGTCCTATAGCATGAGATGTGATATCTCAATGCTTCTAATACCAAACCTGAGATCCTTCCTATAACATGAGATGTGATATCCAACTCCTTCCCATTCCAATCCTGAGACCCTTCCTATAGCATGAGATGTGATATCTCAATGCTTCTAATACCAAACCTGAGATCCTTCCGATAGCATGAGATGTGATATCTCAATGCTTCTAATACCAAACCTGAGATACTTCCTATAACATGAGATGTGATATCCAAATCCTTCCCCTTCCGAACCTGAGACCCTCCCTTTAGCATGAGATGTGATATCCAACTCCTTCTCATTCCAATCCTGATACCCTTCTGATAGCATGAGATGTGATATCTCAATGCCTCTAATACCAAACCTGAGATCCTACCTCTAACATGAAATGTGATATCCAACTCCTTCCCTTTCCAAACCTGAGAGCCTTCCTACAGCATGAGATGTGATATCCAAGTCCTTCCCATTCCAATCCTGAGACCCTTCCTATAACATGAGATGTCATATCCAACTCCTTCCCATTCCAACCTGATACCCTTCCTATAGCATGAGATGGGATATCCAACTCCTTCCAAATCCAATCCTGATACCCTTCCGATAGCATGAGATGTGATATCCCAATGCTTCTACAAAACCTGATACCCATACCGTGGCATGAGATGTGATATCAAACTCCCGTCCCATACCATGAGACTTGATATCTCAATGCTTCTAATACCAAACCTGAGACCGGTCCAATAACATGAGATGTGATATCCAAATCCTTCCCCTTCCAAACCTTAGACAATTCCTTTATCATGAGATGTGATATCCAAGTCCTTCCCATTCCATTCCTGAGACCCTTCCTATAGCATGAGATGTGATATCTCAATGCTTCTAATACCAAACCTGAGACCCTTCCTATAACATGAGATGTGATATCCAAGTCCTTCCCATTTCAATCCTGAGACCCTTCCTATAGCATGAGATGTGATATCTCAATGGTTCTAATACCAAACCTGAGACCCTTCCTATAACATGAATTCTGATATCCAAGTCCTTCCCATTCCAATCCTGAGACCCTTCCAATAGCAGAGATGTGATATCTCAATGCTTCTAATATCAAACCTGAGACCTGTCCTATAACATGAGATGGGATATCCAACTCCTTCCCGTTCCAAACCTGATACCCTTCCTATAGCATGAGATGTGATATCCAATTCCTTCCCATCCCAATCCTGAGACACCTCCGATAGCAGAGATGTGATATCTCAATGCTTATACCAAACCTGAGACTCTTCCTATAACATGAGATCTGATATCTAACTCCTTTCCGTTCCAAACTGAGACCCTTCCTATAGCATGAGATGTGATATCCAACTCCTTCCCGTTACAAACCTGATACCCTTCCTATAGCATGAGATGTGATATCCAATTCCTTCCCATCCCAATCCTGAGACACCTCCGATAGCAGAGATGTGATATCTCAATGCTTATACCAAACCTGAGACTCTTCCTATAACATGAGATGTGATATCTAACTCCTTTCCGTTCCAATCCTGAGACCCTTCCTATAGCATGAGATGTGATATCTCAATGCTTATACCAAATCTGAGACCCTTCCTATTGCATGAGATGTGATATCCAACTCCTTCCCATTCCAATCCTGAGACCCTTCCTATAGCATGAGATGTGATATCTCAATGCTTCTAATACCAAACCTGAGATCCTTCCTATAACAAGAGATGTGATATCCAACTCCTTCCCATTCCAATCCTGAGACCCTTATGATAGCATGAGATGTGATATCTCAATGCCTCTAATACCAAACCTGAGATACTTCCGATAGCATGAGATGTGATATCTCAATGCTTCTAATACCAAACCTGAGATCCTTCCTATAACATGAGATGTGATTTCCAAATCCTTCCCCTTCCAAACCTGAGACCCTCCCTTTAGCATGAGATGTGATATACAACTCCTTCCCATTCCAATCCTGAGACCCTTCCTATAGCATGATATGTGAAATCTCAATGCTTCTACCAAAACTGAGACCCTTCCTTTAGCATGAGATGTGATATCCAACTCCTTCCCATTCCAATCCTGAGACCAGTCCTATAGCATGAGATGTGATATCTCAATGCTTCTAATACCAAACCTGAGATCCTTCCTATAACATGAGATGTGATATCCAACTCCTTCCCATTCCAATCCTGAGACCCTTCCTATAGCATAAGATGTGATATCTCAATGCTTCTAATACCAAACCTGAGATCCTTCCGATAGCATGAGATGTGATATCTCAATGCTTCTAATACCAAACCTGAGATACTTCCTATAACATGAGATGTGATATCCAAATCCTTCCCCTTCTGAACCTGAGACCCTCCCTTTAGCATGAGATGTGATATCCAACTCCTTCTCATTCCAATCCTGATACCCTTCTGATAGCATGAGATGTGATATCTCAATGCCTCTAATACCAAACCTGAGATCCTACCTCTAACATGAAATGTGATATCCAACTCCTTCCCTTTCCAAACCTGAGAGCCTTCCTACAGCATGAGATGTGATATCCAAGTCCTTCCCATTCCAATCCTGAGACCCTTCCTATAACATGAGATGTCATATCCAACTCCTTCCCATTCCAACCTGATACCCTTCACATAGCATGAGATGGGATATCCAACTCCTTCCAAATCCAATCCTGATACCCTTCCGATAGCATGAGATGTGATATCCCAATGCTTCTACAAAACCTGATACCCATACCATGGCATGAGATGTGATATCAAACTCCCGTCCCATACCATGAGACTTGATATCTCAATGCTTCTAATACCAAACCTGAGACCGGTTCAATAACATGAGATGTGATATCCAAATCCTTCCCCTTCCAAACGTTAGACCCTTCCTTTATCATGAGATGTGATATCCAAGTCCTTCCCATTCCATTCCTGAGACCCTTCCTATAGCATGAGATGTGATATCTCAATGCTTCTAATATCAAAACTGAGACCCTCCCTATAGCATGATATGTGATATCTAAGTCCTTCCCAATCCAATCCTGAGACCCTTCCTATAGCATGCGATGTGATATCTCACTGCTTCTACCAAACCTGAGACCCTTCCTTTAGCATGAGATGTGATATCCAGCTCCTTCCCATTCCAAACCTGAGACACTTCCGATAGCATGAGATGTGATATCTCAATACTTCTAATATCAAAACTGAGACCCTCCCTATAGCATGATATGTGATATCTAAGTCCTTCCCATTCCAATCCTGAGACCCTTCCTATAGCATGAGATGTGATATCTCAATGCTTCTACCAAACCTGAGACCCTTCCTTTAGCATGAGATGTGATATCCAACTCCTTCCCATTCCAATCCTGAGACCCTTCCTATAGCATGAGATGTGATATCTCAATACTTCTAATACCAAACCTGAGATCCTTCCGATAACATGAGATGTGATATCCAAATCCTTCCCCTTCCAAACCTGGAACCCTCCCTTTAGTATGAGATGTGATATCCAACTCCTTCCCATTCCAATCCTGAGACCATTCTGATAGCATGAGATGTGATATCTCAATGCTTCTAATACCAAACCTGAGATCCTTCCTATAACATGAGATGTGATATCCAAATCCTTCCCCTTCCAAACCTGAGACCCTCCCTTTAGCATGAGATGTGATATCCAACTCCTTCCCATTCCAATCCTGAGACCCTTCTGATAGCATGAGATGTGTTATCTCAATGCCTCTAATACCAAACCTGAGATCCTACCTCTAACATGAAATGTGATATCCAACTCTTTCCCCTTCCAAACCTGAGAGCCTTCCTATAGCATGAGATGTGATATCCAAGTCCTTCCCATTCCAATCATGAGACCCTTCCTATAACATGAGATGGGATATCCAACTCCTTCCCATTCCAATCCTGAGACCCTTCCTATAGCAGAGATGTGATATCTCAATGCTTATACCAAACCTGAGACCCTTCCTACGGCATGAGATGTCATATACAACTCCTTCCCATTCCAATCCTGAGACCCTTCCTATAGCATGAGATGTGATGTCTCAATGCTTCTAATACCAAACCTGAGATCCTTCCTATAACATGAGATGTGATATCCAACTCCTTCCCATTCCAATCCTGAGACCCTTCCTATAGCATGAGATGTGATATCTCAATGCTTATACCAAACCTGAGACCCTTCCTATAGCATGAGATGTGATATCCAACTCCTTCCCATTCCAATCCTGAGACCCTTCCTATAGCATGAGATGTGATATCCAACGCCTTCCCTTTCCAAACCTGAGAGCCTACCTATAGAATGAGATGTGATATCCAAGTCCTTCCCATTCCAATCCTTAGACCCTTCCTACAGCATGCAATATGATATCTCAATGATTCTAATAACAAACCTGAGACCCATCCTATAACATGAGATGGGATATCCAACTTCTTCCCATTCCAATCCTGAGACACTTCCGATAGCAGAGATGTGATATCTCAATGCTTCTATCAAACCTGAGACGCTTCCTACAACATGAGATGTGATATCCAACTCCTTCCCGTTCCAAACCTGAGACCCTTCCTATACCATATGTGATATCCAACTCCTTCCCATTCCAAACACGAGACCCTTCCTATAGCAAGAATGTAATATCCAACTCCTTCCCATTCCAATCCTGAGACCATTCCTATAGCATGAGATGTGATATCTCAATGCTTCTAATACCAAACCTGAGATCCTTCCTATGACATGAGATGTGATATCCAATTCCTTCCCATTCCAAACCTGAGACCCTTCCTACAACATGCAATGTGATATCTCAATGCTTCTAATACCAAACCTGAGACCAGTCCTATAACATGAAATGGGATATCCAACTCCTTCCCGTTCCAAACCTGAGACCCTTGCTATAGCATGAGATGTGATATCTCAATGCTTCTAATGCCAAACCTGAGATCCTTCCGATAGCATGAGATGTGATATCTCAATGCTTCTAATACCAAACCTGAGATCCTTCCGATAGCATGAGATGTGATATCTCAATGCTTCTAATACCAATCCTGAGATCCTTCCTATAACATGAGATGTGATATCCAAATCCTTCCCCTTTCAAACCTGAGACCCTCCCTTTAGCATGAGGTCTCAGGTTTGTTATTAGAAGCATTGAGATATCACATCTCATGCTATAGGAAGGGTCTCAGGATTGGAATGGGAAGGACTTGGATGTCACATCTCATGCTATAGGGAGGGTCTCAAGTTTGATATTAGAAGCATTGAGATAACAAATCTCATGATATCGGAAGGGTCTCAGGATTGGAATGGGAAGGAGTTGGGTATCACATCTCATGATAAAGGAAGAGTCTAAGGTTTGGAAGGGGAAGGATTTGGATATCACATCTCATGTTATAGGACGGGTCTCAGGTTTGGTATTAGAAGCATTGAGATATCAAGTCTCATGGTATAAGAAGGGTCTCAGAATTGGAATGGGAAGGAGTTGGATATCACATCTCAAGCTATAGGAAGCGTCTCAGGATTGGAATGGGAAGGAGTTTGATATCACATCTCATGCCATAGTATGGTTCTCAGGTTTGGTAGAAGCATTGGGATATCACATCTCATGCTATCGGAAGGGTATCAGTATTGGATTTGGAAGGAGTTGGATATCCCATCTCATGCTATAGGAAGGGTCTCAGGTTGGAATGGGAAGGAGTTGGATATCATATCTCATGCTATAGGAAGGTTCTCAGGTTTGGAAAGGGAAGGAGTTGGATATCACATTTTATGTTAGAGGAAGGATCTCAGGTTTGGTATTAGAGGCCTTGGGATATCACATCTCATGCTATCGGAAGGGTCACAGGATTGGAATGGGAAGGAGTTGGATATCACATCTCAAGCTATAGGAAGGGTCTCAGGTTTGGTATAAGCATTGAGATATCACATCTCATGCTATAGGAAGGGTCTCTGGATTGGAATGGGAAGAAGTTGGATATCACATCTCATGCTATAGGAAGGGTCTCAGGTTTGGTATAAGCATTGAGATATCACATCTCATGCTATAGGAAGGGTCTCAGGATTGGAATGGGAAGGAGTTGTATATGACATCTCATGCCATAGGAAGGGTCTCAGGTTTCGTATAAGCATTGAGATATCACATCACATGCTATAGGAAGGGTCTCAGGATTGGAATGGGAAGGACTTGGATATCACATCTCATGCTATAGGCAGGGTCTCAGGTTTGGAAAGGGAAGGAGATGGATATCACATTTCATGTTAGAGGTAGGATCTCAGGTTTGGTATTAGAGGCATTGAGATATCACATCTCATGCTATCAGAAGGGTCTCTGGATTGGAATGGGAAGAAGTTGGATATCACATCTCATGCTAAAGGGAGGGTCTCAGGTTTGGAAGGGGAAGGATTTGGAAATCACATCTCATATTATAGGAAGGATCTCAGGTTTGGTATTAGAAGCATTGAGATATCACATCTCATGCTATCGGAAGGATCTCAGGTTTGGTATAAGAGGCATTGAGATATCACATCTCATGCTATCATAAGGGTATCAGGATTGGAATGGGAAGGAGTTGGATATCACATCTCATGTTATAGGAAGGATCTCAGGTTTGGTATTAGAAGCATTGAGACATCACATCTCATGCTATAGGAAGGGTCTCAGGATTGAAATGGGAAGGAGTTGGATATCACATCTCATGCTATAGGAAGGGTCTCAGATTTGGTATAAGCATTGAGATATCACATCTCATGCTATAGGAAGGGTCTCAGGATTGGAATGGGAAGGAGTTGTATATGACATCTCAGGCCATAGGAAGGGTCTCAGGTTTGATATAAGCATTGAGATATCACATCTCTGCTATCGGAAGGGTCTCAGGATTGGAATGGGAAGGAGTTGGATATCCCATCTGAGTTGGATATCCCATCTCATGTTATAGGAAGGGTCTCAGGTTTGGTATTAGAAGCATTGAGATATCACATCTCATGCTATAGGAAGGGTCTCAGGATTGGAATGGGGAGGACTTGGATGTCACATCTCATGCTATAGGGAGGGTCTCAGGTTTGATATTAGAAGCATTGAGATAACAAATCTCATGATATCGGAAGGGTCTCAGGATTGGAATGGGAAGGAGTTGGATATCACATCTCATGATAAAGGAAGGGTCTAAGGTTTGGAAGGGGAAGGATTTGGATATCACATCTCATGTTATAGGACGGGTCTCAGGTTTGGTATTAGAAGCATTGAGATATCAAGTCTCATGGTATAGGAAGGGTCTCAGAATTGGAATGGGAAGAAATTGGATATCACATCTCAAGCTTTAGGAAGGGTCTCAGGGTTGGAATGGGAAGGAGTTTGATATCACATATCATGCCATAGTATGGGTCTCAGATTTGGTAGAAGCATTGGGATATCACATCTCATGCTATCGGAATGGTATCAGTATTGGATTTGGAAGGAGTTGGATATCCCATCTCATGCTATAGGAAAGGTCTCAGGTTGGAATGGGATGGAGTTGGATATCACATTTCATGTTATAGGAAGGGTCTCAGGTTTGGAATGGGAAGGAGTTGGATATCACATTTCATGTTAGAGGAAGGATCTCAGGTTTGGTATTAGAGGCCTTGAGATATCACATTTCATGTTATAGGAAGGGTCTCAGGTTTGGAATGGGAAGGAATTGGATATCACATCTCATGTTATAGGAAGGATCTCAGGTTTGGTATTAGAACCATTGAGATATCACATCTCATGCTATAGGAAGGGTCTCAGGATTGGAATGCGAAGGATTTGGATATCACATCTCATGCTAAAGGAAGGGTCTCAGGTTTGGTAGAAGCGTTGAGATATCACATCTCTGCTATCGGAAGGGTCTCAGGATTGGATTGGGAAGGAGTTGGATATCCCTTCCCATGCTATAAAAGGGTCTCAGGATTTGAATGGCAAGGAGTTGGATATCACATATCATGCCATAGGAAGGGTCTCAGGTTTGGTATAAGCATTGAGATATCACATCTCTGCTATCGGAAGGGTCTCCGGATTGGATTGCGGAGGAGTTGGATATCCTTTCTCATGCTATAGGAAGTGTCTCAGGTTGGAATGGGAAGGAGTTGGATATCACATCTCTTGTTATAGGAAGGGTCTCAGGATTGGAATTGGAAGGATTTGGATATCACATCTCTTGCTATAGGAAGGGTCTCAGGATTGGAATGGGTAGGAGTTGGATATCACATCTCATGTTAGAGGAAGGATCTCAGGTTTGGTATTAGAGGCCTTGAGATATCACATCTCATGCTATAGGAAGGGTCTCAGGTTTGGTATAAGCATTGAGATATCACATCTCATGCTATAGGAAGGGTCCCAGGATTGGAATGGGAAGGAGTTGTATATGACATCTCATGCCATAAGAAGGGTCTCAGGTTTGGTATAAGCATTGAGATATCACATCACATGCTATAGGAAGGGTCTCAGGATTGGAATGGGAAGGACTTGGATATCACAGCTCATGCTATAGGCAGGGTCTCAGGTCTGGAAAGGGAAGGAGATGGATATCACATTTCATGTTAGAGGTAGGATCTCAGGTTTGGTATTAGAGGCATTGAGATATCACATCTCATGCTATCAGAAGGGTCTCAGGATTGGAATGGGAAGGAGTTGTATATCACATCTCATGCTAAAGGGAGGGTCTCAGGTTTGGAAGGGGAAGGATTTGAATATCACATCACATGTTATAGGAAGGATCTCAGGTTTTGTATTAGAGGCATTGAGATATCACATCTCATGCTATTGGAAGGGTCTCAGGATTGGAATGGGAAGGAGTTGGATATCACATCTCATGCTATAGGAAGGGTCTCAGGTTTGGAACGGGAAGGAGTTGGATATCACATCTCGTGTTATAGGAAGAGTCTCAGGTTTGGTATAAGCATTGAGATATCACATCTCTGCAATTGGAAGTGTCTCAGGATTGGGATGGGAAGGATTTGGATATCACATCTCATGCTATAGGAAGGGTCTCAGGTTTGGAACGGGAAGGAGTTGGATATCACATCTCATGTTATAGGAAGAGTCTCAGGTTTGGTATAAGCATTGAGATATCAAATCTCTGCAATCGGAAGTGTCTAAGGATTGGAACGGGAAGGAGTTGGATATCCCATCTCATGTTATAGGACTGGTCTCAGGTTTGGTATTAGAAGCATTGAGATATCACATCGCATGCTGTAGGAAGGGTCTCAGGTTTGGAATGGGAAGGAATTGGATAGCACATCTCATGTCATAGGAAGGATCTCAGGTTTGGTATTAGAAGCATTGAGATATCACATCTCATGCTATAGGAATGGTCTCAGGATTAGAATGGGAAGGAGTTGGATATTACATTCTTGCTATGGGAAGGGTCTCATGTTTGGAATTGGAAGGAGTTGGATATCACATATGCTATAGGAAGGGTCTCAGGTTTGGAATGGGAAGGAGTTGGATATCACATCTCATGTTATAGGAAGGGTCTCAGGTTGGTATACGCATTGAGATATCACATCTCTGCTATCGGAAGGGTCTCAGGATTGGAATGGGAAGGAGTTGGATATCCCATCTCATGTTATAGGAAGGGTCTCAGGTTTGGTATTAGAAGCATTGAGATATCACATCTCATGCTATAGGAAGGGTCCCAGGATTGGAATGGGAAGGAGTTGTATATGACATCTCATGCCATAAGAAGGGTCTCAGGTTTGGTATAAGCATTGAGATATCACATCACATGCTATAGGAAGGGTCTCAGGATTGGAATGGGAAGGACTTGGATATCACAGCTCATGCTATAGGCAGGGTCTCAGGTCTGGAAAGGGAAGGAGATGGATATCACATTTCATGTTAGAGGTAGGATCTCAGGTTTGGTATTAGAGGCATTGAGATATCACATCTCATGCTATCAGAAGGGTCTCAGGATTGGAATGGGAAGGAGTTGTATATCACATCTCATGCTAAAGGGAGGGTCTCAGGTTTGGAAGGGGAAGGATTTGAATATCACATCACATGTTATAGGAAGGATCTCAGGTTTGGTATTAGAGGCATTGAGATATCACATCTCATGCTATTGGAAGGGTCTCAGGATTGGAATGGGAAGGAGTTGGATATCACATCTCATGCTATAGGAAGGGTCTCAGGTTTGGAACGGGAAGGAGTTGGATATCACATCTCGTGTTATAGGAAGAGTCTCAGGTTTGGTATAAGCATTGAGATATCACATCTCTGCAATTGGAAGTGTCTCAGGATTGGGATGGGAAGGATTTGGATATCACATCTCATGCTATAGGAAGGGTCTCAGGTTTGGAACGGGAAGGAGTTGGATATCACATCTCATGTTATAGGAAGAGTCTCAGGTTTGGTATAAGCATTGAGATATCAAATCTCTGCAATCGGAAGTGTCTCAGGATTGGAACGGGAAGGAGTTGGATATCCCATCTCATGTTATAGGACTGGTCTCAGGTTTGGTATTAGAAGCATTGAGATATCACATTGCATGCTGTAGGAAGGGTCTCAGGTTTGGAATGGGAAGGAATTGGATAGCACATCTCATGTCATAGGAAGGATCTCAGGTTTGGTATTAGAAGCATTGAGATATCACATCTCATGCTATAGGAATGGTCTCAGGATTAGAATGGGAAGGAGTTGGATATTACATTCTTGCTATGGGAAGGGTCTCATGTTTGGAATTGGAAGGAGTTGGATATCACATATGCTATAGGAAGGGTCTCAGGTTTGGAATGGGAAGGAGTTGGATATCACATCTCATGTTATAGGAAGGGTCTCAGGTTGGTATACGCATTGAGATATCACATCTCTGCTATCGGAAGGGACTCAGGATTGGAATGGGAAGGAGTTGGATATCCCATCTCATGTTATAGGAAGGGTCTCAGGTTTGGTATTAGAAGCATTGAGATATCACATCTCATGCTATAGGAAGGGTCTCAGGATTGGAATGGGGAGGGCTTGGATGTCACATCTCATGCTATAGGGGGGGTCTCAAGTTTGATACTAGAAGCATTGAGATAACAAATCTCATGATATCGGAAGGGTCTCAGGATTGGAATGGGAAGGAGTTGGATATCACATCTCATGATAAAGGAAGGGTCTAAGGTTTGGAAGGGGAAGGATTTGGATATCACATCTCATGTTATAGGACGGGTCTCAGGTTTGGTATTAGAAGCATTGAGATATCAAGTCTCATGGTATAGGAAGGGTCTCAGAATTGGAATGGGAAGGAGTTGGATATCACATCTCAAGCTATAGGAAGGGTCTCAGGATTGGAATGGGAAGGCGTTTGATATCACATTTTATGCCATAGTATGGGTCTCAGGTTTGGTAGAAGCATTGGGATATCACATCTCATGCTATTGGAAGGGTATCAGTATTGGATTTGGAAGGAGTTGGATAGCCCATCTCATGCTATAGGAAGGGTCTCAGGTTGGAATGGGAAGGAGTTGGATATCACATTTCATGTTATAGGAAGGGTCTCAGGATTGGAATGGGAAGGACTTGGATATCATATCTCATGCTATAGGAAGGCTCTCAGGTTTGGAAGGGGAAGGAGTTGGATATCACATTTCATGTTAGAGGAAGGATCTCAGGTTTGGTATTAGAGGCCTTGAGATATCACATCTCATGCTATAGGAAGGGTCTCGGGATTGGAATGTTAAGGAGTTCGATATCACATCTCAAGCTATAGGAAGGGTCTCAGGTTTGGTATAAGCATTGAGATATCACATCTCATGCTATAGGAAGGGTCTCAGGATTGGAATGGGAAGGAGTTGGATATCACATCTCATATTATAGGAAAGATCTCAGGTTTGGTATTAGAAGCATTGAGACATCACATCTCATGTTATAGGAAGGGTCTTAGGATTGGAATGGGAAGAAGTTGGATATCACATCTCATGCTATAGGAAGGGTCTCAGGTTTGGTATAAGCATTGAGATATCAGATCTCATGCTATAGGAAGGGTCTCAGGATTGGAATGGGAAGGAGTTGTATATGACATCTCATGCCATAGGAAGGGTCTCAGGTTTGGTATAAGTATTGAGGTATCACATCACATGCTATAGGAAGGGTCTCAGGATTGGAATGGGAAGGACTTGAATATCACATCTCATGCTATAGGCAGTGTCTCAGGTTTGGAAAGGGAAGGAGATGGATATCACATTTCATGTTAGAGGTAGGATCTCAGGTTTGGTATTAGAGGCATTGAGATATCACATCTCATGCTATCAGAAGGGTCTCAGGATTGGAATGGGAAGGAGTTGTATATCACATCTCATGCTAAAGGGATGGTCTCAGGTTTGGTAGGGGAAGGATTTGGAAATCACATCTCATGTTATAGGAAGGATCTCAGGTTTGGTATTAGAAGCATTGAGATATCACATCTCATGCTATCGGAAGTATCTCAGGTTTGGTATTAGAGGCATTGAGATATCACATCTCATGCTATCATAAGGGTCTCAGGATTGGAATGGGAAGGAGTTGGATATCACATCTCATGTTATAGGAAGGATCTCAGGTTTGGTATTAGAAGCATTGAGATATCACATCTCATGCTATAGGAAGGGTCTCAGGATTGGAATGGGAAGGAGGTGGATATCACATCTCATGCTATAGGAAGGGTCTCAGATTTGGTATAAGCATTGAGATATCACATCTCATGCTATAGGAAGGGTCTCAGGAATGGAATGGGAAGGACTTGGATATCACATCTCATGATAAAGGAAGGGTCTAACGTTTGGAAGTGGAAGGTTTTGGATATCACATCTCATGTTATTGGACCGGTCTCAGGTTTGGTATTAGAAGCATTGAGATATCAAGTCTCATGGTATGGGACGGGAGTTTGATATCACATCTCATGCCATGGTATGGGTATCAGGTTTTGTAGAAGCATTGGGATATCACATCTCATGCTATCGGAAGGGTATCAGGATTGGATTTGGAAGGAGTTGGATATCCCATCTCATGCTATAGGAAGGGTATCAGGTTGGAATGGGAAGGAGTTGGATATGACATCTCATGTTATAGGAAGGGTCTCAGGATTGGAATGGGAAGGACTTGGATATCACATCTCATGCTGTAGGAAGGCTCTCAGGTTTGGAAAGGGAAGGAGTTGGATATCACATTTCATGTTAGAGGTAGGATCTCAGGTTTGGTATTAGAGGCATTGAGATATCACATCTCATGCTATCAGAAGGGTATCAGGATTGGAATGAGAAGGAGTTGGATATCACATCTCATGCTAAAGGGAGGGTCTCAAGTTTGATATTAGAAGCTTTGAGATATCACATCTCATGATATCGGAAGGGTCTCAGGATTGGAATGGGAAGGAGTTGGATATCACATCTCATGATAAAGGAAGGGTCTAAGTTTGGAAGGGGAAGGATTTGGATATCACATCTCATGTTATATTACGGGTCTCACGTTTGTATTAGAAGCATTGAGATATCAAGTCTCATAGTATAGGAAGGGTCTCAGAATTGGAATGGGTAGGAGTTGGATATCACATCTCAAGCTATAGGAAGGGTCTCAGGATTGGAATGGGAAGGACTTGGATATCACATATCATGCTATAGGGAGGGTCTCAAGTTTGATATTAGAAGCTTTGAGATATCACATCTCATGATATCGGAAGGGTCTCAGGATTGGAATGGGAAGGAGTTGGATATCACATCTCATGATAAAGGAAGGATCTAAGGTTTGGAAGGGGAAGGATTTGGATATCACATCTCATGTTATATTACGGGTCTCACGTTTGTATTAGAAGCATTGAGATATCAAGTCTCATAGTATAGGAAGGGTCTCAGAATTGGAATGGGAAGGAGTTGGATATCACATCTCAAGCTATAGGAAGGGTCTCAGGATTGGAATCGGAAGGACTTGGATATCACATCTCATGCTATAGGAAGGCTCTCAGGTTTGGAAGGGGAAAGAGTTGGATATCACATTTCATGTTAGAGGTAGGATCTCAGGTTTGGTATTAGAGGCATTGAGATATCACATCTCATGCTATCAGAAGGGTCTCAGGAATGGAATGGGAAGGAGTTGGATATCACATCTCATGCTAAAGGGAGGGTCTCAGGTTTGGAAGGGGAAGGATTTGGATATCACATCTCATGTTATAGGAAGGATCTCAGGTTTGGTATTAGAAGCATTGAGATATCACATCTCATGCTATCGGAAGGATCTCAGGTTTGGTATTAGAAGCATTGAGATATCACATCTCATGCTATCAGAAGAGTCTCAGGATTGGAATAGGAAGGAGTTGGATATCACATCTCATGCTAAAGGAAGGGTCTCAGGATTGGAAGGGGAAGGATTTGGATATCACATCTCATGTTATCGGAAGGTTCTCACGTTTGGTATTAGAAGTATTGAGATATCATATCTCATGGTATAGGAAGGGTCTCAGGATTGGAATGGGAAGGAGTTGGATATCACATCTCATGCTATAGGGAGGGTCTCAGGATTGGAATGGGGAGAACTTAGATATCACATATCATGTTATAGGAAGAGTCTCAGGTTTGGTATAAGCATTGAGATATCAAATCTCTGCAATCGGAAGTGTCTCAGGATTGGAACGGGAAGGAGTTGGATATCCCATCTCATGTTATAGGACTGGTCTCAGGTTTGGTATTAGAAGCATTGAGATATCACATTGCATGCTGTAGGAAGGGTCTCAGGTTTGGAATGGGAAGGAATTGGATAGCACATCTCATGTCATAGGAAGGATCTCAGGTTTGGTATTAGAAGCATTGAGATATCACATCTCATGCTATAGGAATGGTCTCAGGATTAGAATGGGAAGGAGTTGGATATTACATTCTTGCTATGGGAAGGGTCTCATGTTTGGAATTGGAAGGAGTTGGATATCACATATGCTATAGGAAGGGTCTCAGGTTTGGAATGGGAAGGAGTTGGATATCACATCTCATGTTATAGGAAGGGTCTCAGGTTGGTATACGCATTGAGATATCACATCTCTGCTATCGGAAGGGACTCAGGATTGGAATGGGAAGGAGTTGGATATCCCATCTCATGTTATAGGAAGGGTCTCAGGTTTGGTATTAGAAGCATTGAGATATCACATCTCATGCTATAGGAAGGGTCTCAGGATTGGAATGGGGAGGGCTTGGATGTCACATCTCATGCTATAGGGGGGGTCTCAAGTTTGATACTAGAAGCATTGAGATAACAAATCTCATGATATCGGAAGGGTCTCAGGATTGGAATGGGAAGGAGTTGGATATCACATCTCATGATAAAGGAAGGGTCTAAGGTTTGGAAGGGGAAGGATTTGGATATCACATCTCATGTTATAGGACGGGTCTCAGGTTTGGTATTAGAAGCATTGAGATATCAAGTCTCATGGTATAGGAAGGGTCTCAGAATTGGAATGGGAAGGAGTTGGATATCACATCTCAAGCTATAGGAAGGGTCTCAGGATTGGAATGGGAAGGCGTTTGATATCACATTTTATGCCATAGTATGGGTCTCAGGTTTGGTAGAAGCATTGGGATATCACATCTCATGCTATTGGAAGGGTATCAGTATTGGATTTGGAAGGAGTTGGATAGCCCATCTCATGCTATAGGAAGGGTCTCAGGTTGGAATGGGAAGGAGTTGGATATCACATTTCATGTTATAGGAAGGGTCTCAGGATTGGAATGGGAAGGACTTGGATATCATATCTCATGCTATAGGAAGGCTCTCAGGTTTGGAAGGGGAAGGAGTTGGATATCACATTTCATGTTAGAGGAAGGATCTCAGGTTTGGTATTAGAGGCCTTGAGATATCACATCTCATGCTATAGGAAGGGTCTCGGGATTGGAATGTTAAGGAGTTCGATATCACATCTCAAGCTATAGGAAGGGTCTCAGGTTTGGTATAAGCATTGAGATATCACATCTCATGCTATAGGAAGGGTCTCAGGATTGGAATGGGAAGGAGTTGGATATCACATCTCATATTATAGGAAAGATCTCAGGTTTGGTATTAGAAGCATTGAGACATCACATCTCATGTTATAGGAAGGGTCTTAGGATTGGAATGGGAAGAAGTTGGATATCACATCTCATGCTATAGGAAGGGTCTCAGGTTTGGTATAAGCATTGAGATATCAGATCTCATGCTATAGGAAGGGTCTCAGGATTGGAATGGGAAGGAGTTGTATATGACATCTCATGCCATAGGAAGGGTCTCAGGTTTGGTATAAGTATTGAGGTATCACATCACATGCTATAGGAAGGGTCTCAGGATTGGAATGGGAAGGACTTGAATATCACATCTCATGCTATAGGCAGTGTCTCAGGTTTGGAAAGGGAAGGAGATGGATATCACATTTCATGTTAGAGGTAGGATCTCAGGTTTGGTATTAGAGGCATTGAGATATCACATCTCATGCTATCAGAAGGGTCTCAGGATTGGAATGGGAAGGAGTTGTATATCACATCTCATGCTAAAGGGATGGTCTCAGGTTTGGTAGGGGAAGGATTTGGAAATCACATCTCATGTTATAGGAAGGATCTCAGGTTTGGTATTAGAAGCATTGAGATATCACATCTCATGCTATCGGAAGTATCTCAGGTTTGGTATTAGAGGCATTGAGATATCACATCTCATGCTATCATAAGGGTCTCAGGATTGGAATGGGAAGGAGTTGGATATCACATCTCATGTTATAGGAAGGATCTCAGGTTTGGTATTAGAAGCATTGAGATATCACATCTCATGCTATAGGAAGGGTCTCAGGATTGGAATGGGAAGGAGGTGGATATCACATCTCATGCTATAGGAAGGGTCTCAGATTTGGTATAAGCATTGAGATATCACATCTCATGCTATAGGAAGGGTCTCAGGAATGGAATGGGAAGGACTTGGATATCACATCTCATGATAAAGGAAGGGTCTAACGTTTGGAAGTGGAAGGTTTTGGATATCACATCTCATGTTATTGGACCGGTCTCAGGTTTGGTATTAGAAGCATTGAGATATCAAGTCTCATGGTATGGGACGGGAGTTTGATATCACATCTCATGCCATGGTATGGGTATCAGGTTTTGTAGAAGCATTGGGATATCACATCTCATGCTATCGGAAGGGTATCAGGATTGGATTTGGAAGGAGTTGGATATCCCATCTCATGCTATAGGAAGGGTATCAGGTTGGAATGGGAAGGAGTTGGATATGACATCTCATGTTATAGGAAGGGTCTCAGGATTGGAATGGGAAGGACTTGGATATCACATCTCATGCTGTAGGAAGGCTCTCAGGTTTGGAAAGGGAAGGAGTTGGATATCACATTTCATGTTAGAGGTAGGATCTCAGGTTTGGTATTAGAGGCATTGAGATATCACATCTCATGCTATCAGAAGGGTATCAGGATTGGAATGAGAAGGAGTTGGATATCACATCTCATGCTAAAGGGAGGGTCTCAAGTTTGATATTAGAAGCTTTGAGATATCACATCTCATGATATCGGAAGGGTCTCAGGATTGGAATGGGAAGGAGTTGGATATCACATCTCATCCAATAGGAAGGGTGTCAGGTTTGGAATGGGAAGGAATTGGATATCACATCTCATGTTATAGGAAGGATCTCAGGTTTGGTATTAGAAGCATTGAGATATCACATCTCATGCTATAGGAAGGGTCTCAGGATTGGAATGTGAAGGATTTGGATATCACATCTCATGCTAAAGGAAGGGTCTCAGGTTTGGTAGAAGCATTGAGATATCACGTCTCTGCTATCGGAAGGGTCTCAGGATTGGATTGGGAAGGAGTTGGATATCCCTTCTCATGCTATAGGAAGGGTCTCAGGATTTGAATGGCAAGGAGTTGGATATCACATCTCATGCCATAGGAAGGGTCTCAGGTTTGGTATAAGCATTGAGATATCACATCTCTGCTATCGGAAGGGTCTCAGGATTGGAATGGGAAGGAGTTGGATATTCCCATCTCATGTTATAGGAAGGGTCTCAGGTTTGGTATTAGAAGCATTGAGATATCACATCTCATGCTATAGGAAGGGTCTCAGGATTGGAATGGGAAGGACTTGGATATCACATCTCATGCTATAGGGAGGGTCTCAAGTTTGATATTAGAACCTTTGAGATATCACATCTCATGATATCGGAAGGGTCTCAGGATTGGAATGGGAAGGAGTTGGATATCACATCTCATGATAAAGGAAGGGTCTAAGGTTTGGAAGGGGAAGGATTTGGATATCACATCTCATGTTATATTATGGGTCTCAGGTTTGGTATTAGAAGCATTGAGATATCAAGTCTCAGAGTATAGGAAGGGTCTCAGAATTGGAATGGGACGGAGTTAAATATCACATCTCAAGCTATAGGAAGGGTCTCAGGATTGGAATGGGAAGGACTTGGATATCACATCTCATGCTATAGGAAGGCTCTCAGGTTTGGAAGGGGAAAGAGTTGGATATCACATTTCATGTTAGAGGTAGGATCTCAGGTTTTGTATTAGAGGCATTGAGGTATCACATCTCATGCTATCAGAAGGGTCTCAGGAATGGAATGGGAAGGAGTTGGATATCACATCTCATGCTAAAGGGAGGGTCTCAGGTTTGGAAGGGGAAGGATTTGGATATCACATCTCATGTTTTAGGAAGGATCTCAGGTTTGGTATTAGAAGCATTGAGATATCACATCTCATGCTATCGGAAGGATCTCAGGTTTGGTATTAGAAGCATTGAGATATCACATCTCATGCTATCAGAAGGGTCTCAGGATTGGAATGGGAAGGAGTTGGATATCACATCTCATGCTAAAGGGAGGGTCTCAGGTTTGGAAGGGGAAGGATTTGGATATCACATCTCATGTTATCGGAAGGATCTCACGTTTGGTATTAGAAGTATTGAGATATCATATCTCATGCTATAGGAAGGGTCTCAGGATTGGAATGGGAAAGAGTTGGATATCACATCTCATGCTATAGGGAGTGTCTCAGGATTGGAATGGGAAGGACTTAGATATCACATATCATGCTATAGGGAGGGTCTCAGTTTTGATATTAGAAGCATTGAGATATCACATCTCATGCTATCGGAAGTGTCTCAGGATTGGAATGGGAAGGAGCTGGATATCACATCTCATGCTAAAGGAAGGGTCTCAGGTTTGGAACGGGAAGGATTTGGATATCACATCTCATGTTATAGGAAGGGTCTCAGGTTTGGTATAAGCATTGAGATATCACATCTCTGCTATCGGAAGTGTCTCAGGATTGGAATGGGAAGGAGTTGGATATCACATCTCATGTTATAGGACGGGTCTCAGGTTTGTTATTAGAATCATTGAGATATCATATTGCATGCTGTAGGAAGGGTCTAAGGGTTGGAATGGGAAGGACTTGGATATCACATCTCATGCTATAGATAGGCTCTTAGGTTTGGAAAGGGAAGGAGTTGGATATCACATTTCATGTTAGAGGAAGGATCTCAGGTTTGGTATTAGAAGCATTGAGATATCACATCTCATGCTATAGGAAGGGTCTCAGGATTGGAATGGGAATTAGTTGGATATCACATCTCATGCTATAGGAAGGGTCTCAGGTTTAGTATAAGCATTGAGATATCACATCTCATGCTATAGGACGGGTCACAGGATTGGAATGGAAGGAGTTGGATATCACATCTCATGTTATAGGAAGGATCTCAGGTTTGGTATTAGAAGCATTGAGACATCACATCTCATGCTCTAGGAAGGGTCTCAGGGTTGGAATGGGAAGGAGTTGGACATCACATCTCATCCAATAGGAAGGGTCTCAGGTTTGGAATGGGAAGGAATTGGATATCACATCTCATGTTATAGGAAGGATCTCAGGTTTGGTATTAGAAGCATTGAGATATCACATCTCATGCTATAGGAAGGGTCTCAGGATTGGAATGTGAAGGATTTGGATATCACATCTCATGCTAAAGGAAGGGTCTCAGGTTTGGTAGAAGCATTGAGATATCACGTCTCTGCTATCGGAAGGGTCGCAGGATTGGATTGGGAAGGAGTTGGATATCCCTTCTCATGCTATAGGAAGGGTCTCAGGATTTGAATGGCAAGGAGTTGGATATCACATCTCATGCCATAGGAAGGGTCTCAGGTTTGGTATAAGCATTGAAATATCACATCTCTGCTATCGGAAGGGTCTCAGGATTGGATTGGGAAGGAGTTGGATATCCCTTCTCATGCTATAGGAAGTGTCTCAGGTTGGAATGGGAAGGAGTTGGATATCACATCTCATGTTATAGGAAGGGTCTCAGGATTGGAATGGGAAGGATTTGGATATCACATCTCTTGCTATAGGAAGGGTCTCAGGATTGGAATGGGTAGGAGTTGGATATTACTTTCTTGCTATAGGAAGGGTCTCATGTTTGGAATGGGAAGGAGTTGGATATCACATATGCTATAGTTAGTGTCTCAGGTTTGGAACGGGAAGGAGTTGGATATCACATCTCATGTTATAGGAAGGGTCTCAGGTTTGGTATAAGCATTGAGATATCACATCTCTGCTATCGGAAGCGGCTCAGGATTGGAATGGGAAGGAGTTGGATATCCCATCTCATGTTATAGTAAGAGTCTCTGGTTTGGTATTAGAATCATTGAGATATCACATCGCATGCTCTAGGAAGGGTCTAAGGATTGGAATGGGATGGACTTGGATATCACATCTCATGCTATAGGTAGGCTCTCAGGTTTGGTATAAGCATTGAGATATCACATCTCATGCTATAGGAAGGGTCTCAGGATTGGAATGGGAAGGATTTGGATATCACATCTCATGCTATAGGAAGGGTCTCAGATTTGGTATAAGCATTGAGATATCACATCTCATGCTAAAGGAAGGGTCTCAGGATTGGAATGGGAAGGAGTTGTATATGACATCTCAGGCCATAGGAAGGGTCTCAGGTTTGGTATAAGCATTGAGATATCACATCTCTGCTATCGGAAGGGTCTCAGGATTGCAATGGGAAGGAGTTGGATATCCCATCTCATGTTATAGGAAGAGTCTCAGGTTTGGTATTAGAAGCATTGAGATATCACATCTCATGCTATAGGAAGTGTCTCAAGATTGGAATGGGAAGGACTTGGATATCACATCTCATGCTATAGGGAGGGTCTCAAGTTTGATATTAGAAGCATTGAGATATCACATCTCATGCTATAGGAAGGGTCTCAGGATTGGAATGGGAAGGAGTTGGATATCACATCTCATGCTATAGGAAGGGTCTCAGGTTTGGTATAAGCAGTGAGATATCACATCTCATGCTATAGGAAGTGTCTCAGGATTGGAATGATGGGAAGGAGTTGGATATCACATCTCATGTTATAGGAAGGATCTCAGGTTTGGTATAAGCATTGAGATATCACATGTTTGCTATCGGAAGGGTCTCAGGATTGGAATGGGAAGGAGTTGTATATTCCCATCTCATGTTATAGGAAGGGTCTCAGGTTTGGTATTAGAAGCATTGAGACATCACATCTCATGCTATAGGAAGGGTCTCAGGATTGGAATGGGAAGGACTTGGATATCACATCTCATGCTATAGGGAGGGTCTCGAGTTTGATATTAGAAGCATTGAGATATCACATCTCATGATATCGGAAGGGTCTCAGGATTGGAATGGGAAGGAGTTGGATATCACATCTCATGATAAAGGAAGGGTCTAAGGTTTGGAAGGGGAAGGATTTGGATATCACATCTCATGTTATAGGACGGGTCTCAGGTTTGGTATTAGAAGCATTGAGATATCAAGTCTCATGGTATAGGAAGGGTCTCAGAATTGGAATGGGAAGGAGTTGGATATCACATCTCAAGCTATAGGAAGGGTCTCAGGATTGGAATGGGAAGGAGTTTGATATCACATCTCATGCCATAGTATGGGTCTCAGGTTTGGTATAAGCATTGGGATATCAAATCTCATGCTATCGGAAGGGTATCAGGATTGGAATTCCAAGGAGTTGGATATCCCATCTCATGCTATAGGAAGGGTCTCAGGTTGGAATGGGAAGGAGTTGGATATCACATCTCATGCTAAAGGGAGGGTCTCAGGTTTGGAAGGGGAAGGATTTGGATATCACATCTCATGTTATAGGAAGGATCTCAGGTTTGGTATAAGAAGCATTGAGATATCACATCTCATGCTATCGGAAGAATCTCAGATTTGGTATTAGAGGCATTGAGATATCACATCTCATGCCATCATAAGGGTCTCAGGATTGGAATGGGAAGGAGTTGGATATCACATCTCATGCTATAGGAAGGGTCTCAGGTTTGGAACGGGAAGGAGTTAGATATCACATCTCATGTTATAGGAAGAGTCTCAGGTTTGGTATAAGCATTGAGATATCAAATCTCTGCAATCGGAAGTGTCTCAGGATTGGGATGGGAAGGAGTTGGATATCACATCTCATGCTATAGGAAGGGTCTCAGGTTTGGAACGGGAAGGAGTTGGATATCCCATCTCATGTTATAGGACTGGTCTCATGTTTGGTATTAGAAGCATTGAGATATCACATCTCTGCTATCGGAAGTGTCTCAGGATTGGGATGGGAAGGAGTTGGATATCACATCTCATGCTATAGGACGGGTCTCAGGTTTGTTATTAGAATCATTGAGATATCATATTGCATGCTGTAGGAAGGGTCTAAGGATTGGAATGGGAAGGACTTGGATATCACATCTCATGCTATAGATAGGATCTTAGGTTTGGAAAGGGAAGGAGTTGGATATCACATTTCATGTTAGAGGAAGGATCCCAGGTTTGGTATTAGAAGCGTTGAGATATCACATCTCATGCTATATGAAGGGTCTCAGGATTGGAATGGGAAGTAGTTGGATATCACATCTCATGCTATAGGAAGGGTCTCATGTTTGGTATAAGCATTGAGATATCACATCTCATGCTATAGGACAGGTCTCAGGATTGGAATGGAAGGAGTTGGATATCACATCTCATGTTATAGGAAGGATCTCAGGTTTGGTATTAGAAGCATTGAGACATCACATCTCATGCTATAGGAAGGGTCTCAGGGTTGGAATGGGAAGGAGTTGGATATCACATCTCATCCAATAGGAAGGGTGTCAGGTTTGGAATGGGAAGGAATTGGATATCACATCTCATGTTATAGGAAGGATCTCAGGTTTGGTATTAGAAGCATTGAGATATCACATCTCATGCTATAGGAAGGGTCTCAGGATTGGAATGTGAAGGATTTGGATATCACATCTCATGCTAAAGGAAGGGTCTCAGGTTTGGTAGAAGCATTGAGATATCACGTCTCTGCTATCGGAAGGGTCTCAGGATTGGATTGGGAAGGAGTTGGATATCCCTTCTCATGCTATAGGAAGGGTCTCAGGATTTGAATGGCAAGGAGTTGGATATCACATCTCATGCCATAGGAAGGGTCTCAGGTTTGGTATAAGCATTGAGATATCACATCTCTGCTATCGGAAGGGTCTCAGGATTGGAATGGGAAGGAGTTGGATATTCCCATCTCATGTTATAGGAAGGGTCTCAGGTTTGGTATTAGAAGCATTGAGATATCACATCTCATGCTATAGGAAGGGTCTCAGGATTGGAATGGGAAGGACTTGGATATCACATCTCATGCTATAGGGAGGGTCTCAAGTTTGATATTAGAAGCTTTGAGATATCACATCTCATGATATCGGAAGGGTCTCAGGATTGGAATGGGAAGGAGTTGGATATCACATCTCATGATAAAGGAAGGGTCTAAGGTTTGGAAGGGGAAGGATTTGGATATCACATCTCATGTTATATTACGGGTCTCAGGTTTGGTATTAGAAGCATTGAGATATCAAGTCTCAGAGTATAGGAAGGGTCTCAGAATTGGAATGGGAAGGAGTTGGATATCACATCTCAAGCTATAGGAAGGGTCTCAGGATTGGAATGGGAAGGACTTGGATATCACAAATCATGCTATAGGACAGGTCTCAGGATTGGAATGGAAGGAGTTGGATATCACATCTCATGTTATAGGAAGGATCTCAGGTTTGGTATTAGAAGCATTGAGACATCACATCTCATGCTATAGGAAGGGTCTCAGGGTTGGAATGGGAAGGAGTTGGATATCACATCTCATCCAATAGGAAGGGTGTCAGGTTTGGAATGGGAAGGAATTGGATATCACATCTCATGTTATAGGAAGGATCTCAGGTTTGGTATTAGAAGCATTGAGATATCACATCTCATGCTATAGGAAGGGTCTCAGGATTGGAATGTGAAGGATTTGGATATCACATCTCATGCTAAAGGAAGGGTCTCAGGTTTGGTAGAAGCATTGAGATATCACGTCTCTGCTATCGGAAGGGTCTCAGGATTGGATTGGGAAGGAGTTGGATATCCCTTCTCATGCTATAGGAAGGGTCTCAGGATTTGAATGGCAAGGAGTTGGATATCACATCTCATGCCATAGGAAGGGTCTCAGGTTTGGTATAAGCATTGAGATATCACATCTCTGCTATCGGAAGGGTCTCAGGATTGGAATGGGAAGGAGTTGGATATTCCCATCTCATGTTATAGGAAGGGTCTCAGGTTTGGTATTAGAAGCATTGAGATATCACATCTCATGCTATAGGAAGGGTCTCAGGATTGGAATGGGAAGGACTTGGATATCACATCTCATGCTATAGGGAGGGTCTCAAGTTTGATATTAGAAGCTTTGAGATATCACATCTCATGATATCGGAAGGGTCTCAGGATTGGAATGGGAAGGAGTTGGATATCACATCTCATGATAAAGGAAGGGTCTAAGGTTTGGAAGGGGAAGGATTTGGATATCACATCTCATGTTATATTACGGGTCTCAGGTTTGGTATTAGAAGCATTGAGATATCAAGTCTCAGAGTATAGGAAGGGTCTCAGAATTGGAATGGGAAGGAGTTGGATATCACATCTCAAGCTATAGGAAGGGTCTCAGGATTGGAATGGGAAGGACTTGGATATCACATCTCATGCTATAGGAAGGCTCTCAGGTTTGGAAGGGGAAAGAGTTGGATATCACATTTCATGTTAGAGGTAGGATCTCAGGTTTGGTATTAGAGGCATTGAGATATCACATCTCATGCTATCAGAAGGGTCTCAGGAATGGAATGGGAAGGAGTTGGATATCACATCTCATGCTAAAGGGAGGGTCTCAGGTTTGGAAGGGGAAGGATTTGGATATCACATCTCATGTTTTAGGAAGGATCTCAGGTTTGGTATTAGAAGCATTGAGATATCACATCTCATGCTATCGGAAGGATCTCAGGTTTGGTATTAGAAGCATTGAGATATCACATCTCATGCTATCAGAAGGGTCTCAGGATTGGAATGGGAAGGAGTTGGATATCACATCTCATGCTAAAGGGAGGGTCTCAGGTTTGGAAGGGGAAGGATTTGGATATCACATCTCATGTTATCGGAAGGATCTCACGTTTGGTATTAGAAGTATTGAGATATCATATCTCATGCTATAGGAATGGTCTCAGGATTGGAATGGGAAAGAGTTGAATATCACATCTCATGCTATAGGGAGTGTCTCAGGATTGGAATGGGAAGGACTTAGATATCACATATCATGCTATAGGGAGGGTCTCAGTTTTGATATTAGAAGCATTGAGATATCACATCTCATGCTATCGGAAGTGTCTCAGGATTGGAATGGGAAGGAGCTGGATATCACATCTCATGCTAAAGGAAGGGTCTCAGGTTTGGAACGGGAAGGATTTGGATATCACATCTCATGTTATAGGAAGGGTCTCAGGTTTGGTATAAGCATTGAGATATCACATCTCTGCTATCGGAAGTGTCTCAGGATTGGAATGGGAAGGAGTTGGATATCACATCTCATGTTATAGGATGGGTCTCAGGTTTGTTATTAGAATCATTGAGATATCATATTGCATGCTGTAGGAAGAGTCTAAGGGTTGGAATGGGAAGGACTTGGATATCACATCTCCTGCTATAGATAGGCTCTTAGGTTTGGAAAGGGAAGGAGTTGGATATCACATTTCATGTTAGAGGAAGGATCTCAGGTTTGGTATTAGAAGCATTGAGATATCACATCTCATGCTATAGGAAGGGTCTCAGGATTGGAATGGGAAGTAGTTGGATATCACATCTCATGCTATAGGAAGGGTCTCAGGTTTAGTATAAGCATTGAGATATCACATCTCATGCTATAGGACGGGTCACAGGATTGGAATGGAAGGAGTTGGATATCACATCTCATGTTATAGGAAGGATCTCAGGTTTGGTATTAGAAGCATTGAGACATCACATCTCATGCTATAGGAAGGGTCTCAGGGTTGGAATGGAAAGGAGTTGGATATCACATCTCATCCAATAGGAAGGGTCTCAGGTTTGGAATGGGAAGGAATTGGATATCACATCTCATGTTATAGGAAGGATCTCAGGTTTGGTATTAGAAGCATTGAGATATCACATCTCATGCTATAGGAAGGGTCTCAGGATTGGAATGTGAAGGATTTGGATATCACATCTCATGCTAAAGGAAGGGTCTCAGGTTTGGTAGAAGCATTGAGATATCACGTCTCTGCTATCGGAAGGGTCGCAGGATTGGATTGGGAAGGAGTTGGATATCCCTTCTCATGCTATAGGAAGGGTCTCAGGATTTGAATGGCAAGGAGTTGGATATCACATCTCATGCCATAGGAAGGGTCTCAGGTTTGGTATAAGCATTGAAATATCACATCTCTGCTATCGGAAGGGTCTCAGGATTGGATTGGGAAGGAGTTGGATATCCCTTCTCATGCTATAGGAAGTGTCTCAGGTTGGAATGGGAAGGAGTTGGATATCACATCTCATGTTATAGGAAGGGTCTCAGGATTGGAATGGGAAGGATTTGGATATCACATCTCTTGCTATAGGAAGGGTCTCAGGATTGGAATGGGTAGGAGTTGGATATTACTTTCTTGCTATAGGAAGGGTCTCATGTTTGGAATGGGAAGGAGTTGGATATCACATATGCTATAGTTAGTGTCTCAGGTTTGGAACGGGAAGGAGTTGGATATCACATCTCATGTTATAGGAAGGGTCTCAGGTTTGGTATAAGCATTGAGATATCACATCTCTGCTATCGGAAGCGGCTCAGGATTGGAATGGGAAGGAGTTGGATATCCCATCTCATGTTATAGTAAGAGTCTCTGGTTTGGTATTAGAATCATTGAGATATCACATCACATGCTCTAGGAAGGGTCTAAGGATTGGAATGGGATGGACTTGGATATCACATCTCATGCTATAGGTAGGCTCTCAGGTTTGGTATAAGCATTGAGATATCACATCTCATGCTATAGGAAGGGTCTCAGGATTGGAATGGGAAGGATTTGGATATCACATCTCATGCTATAGGAAGGGTCTCAGATTTGGTATAAGCATTGAGATATCACATCTCATGCTAAAGGAAGGGTCTCAGGATTGGAATGGGAAGGAGTTGTATATGACATCTCAGGCCATAGGAAGGGTCTCAGGTTTGGTATAAGCATTGAGATATCACATCTCTGCTATCGGAAGGGTCTCAGGATTGCAATGGGAAGGAGTTGGATATCCCATCTCATGTTATAGGAAGAGTCTCAGGTTTGGTATTAGAAGCATTGAGATATCACATCTCATGCTATAGGAAGTGTCTCAAGATTGGAATGGGAAGGACTTGGATATCACATCTCATGCTATAGGGAGGGTCTCAAGTTTGATATTAGAAGCATTGAGATATCACATCTCATGCTATAGGAAGGGTCTCAGGATTGGAATGGGAAGGAGTTGGATATCACATCTCATGCTATAGGAAGGGTCTCAGGTTTGGTATAAGCAGTGAGATATCACATCTCATGCTATAGGAAGGATCTCAGGTTTGGTATAAGCATTGAGATATCACATGTTTGCTATCGGAAGGGTCTCAGGATTGGAATGGGAAGGAGTTGTATATTCCCATCTCATGTTATAGGAAGGGTCTCAGGTTTGGTATTAGAAGCATTGAGACATCACATCTCATGCTATAGGAAGGGTCTCAGGATTGGAATGGGAAGGACTTGGATATCACATCTCATGCTATAGGGAGGGTCTCGAGTTTGATATTAGAAGCATTGAGATATCACATCTCATGATATCGGAAGGGTCTCAGGATTGGAATGGGAAGGAGTTGGATATCACATCTCATGATAAAGGAAGGGTCTAAGGTTTGGAAGGGGAAGGATTTGGATATCACATCTCATGTTATAGGACGGGTCTCAGGTTTGGTATTAGAAGCATTGAGATATCAAGTCTCATGGTATAGGAAGGGTCTCAGAATTGGAATGGGAAGGAGTTGGACATCACATCTCAAGCTATAGGAAGGGTCTCAGGATTGGAATGGGAAGGAGTTTGATATCACATCTCATGCAATAGTATGGGTCTCAGGTTTGGTATAAGCATTGGGATATCAAATCTCATGCTATCGGAAGGGTATCAGGATTGGAATTCCAAGGAGTTGGATATCCCATCTCATGCTATAGGAAGGGTCTCAGGTTGGAATGGGAAGGAGTTGGATATCACATCTCATGCTAAAGGGAGGGTCTCAGGTTTGGAAGGGGAAGGATTTGGATATCACATCTCATGTTATAGGAAGGATCTCAGGTTTGGTATAAGAAGCATTGAGATATCACATCTCATGCTATCGGAAGAATCTCAGATTTGGTATTAGAGGCATTGAGATATCACATCTCATGCCATCATAAGGGTCTCAGGATTGGAATGGGAAGGAGTTGGATATCACATCTCATGCTATAGGAAGGGTCTCAGGTTTGGAACGGGAAGGAGTTGGATATCACATCTCATGTTATAGGAAGAGTCTCAGGTTTGGTATAAGCATTGAGATATCAAATCTCTGCAATCGGAAGTGTCTCAGGATTGGGATGGGAAGGAGTTGGATATCACATCTCATGCTATAGGAAGGGTCTCAGGTTTGGAACGGGAAGGAGTTGGATATCCCATCTCATGTTATAGGACTGGTCTCATGTTTGGTATTAGAAGAATTGAGATATCACATCTCTGCTATCGGAAGTGTCTCAGGATTGGAATGGGAAGGAGTTGGATATCACATCTCATGTTATAGGACGGGTCTCAGGTTTGTTATTAGAATCATTGAGATATCATATTGCATGCTGTAGGAAGGGTCTAAGGATTGGAATGGAAGGACTTGGATATCACATCTCATGCTATAGGTAGGCTCTCAGGTTTGGAAAGGGAAGGAGTTGGATATCACATTTAATGTTAGAGGAAGGATCTCAGGTTTGATATTAGAGCCATTGGATATCACATCTCATGCTATAGGAAGGGTCTCAGGATTGGAATGGGAAGGAGTTGGATATCACATCTCATGCTATAGGAAGGGTTTTAGGTTTGGTATAAGCATTGAGATATCACATCTCATGCTATAGGAAGGGTCTCAGGATTGGAATGGGAAGGATCTGTATATGACATCTCATGCCATAGGAAGGGTCTCAGGTTTGGTATAAGCATTGAGATATCACATCTCTGCTTTCGGAAGGGTCTCAGGATTGTAATGGGAAGGAGTTGGATATCCCATCTCATGTTATAGGAAGAGTCTCAGGTTTGGTATAGAAGCATTGAAATATCACATCTCATGCTATAGGAAGTGTCTCAGGATTGGAATGGGAAGGACTTGGATATCACATCTCATGCTATAGGAAGGGTCTCAGGTTTGGTATAAGCAGTGAGATATCACATCTCATGCTATAGGAAGTGTCTCAGGATTGGAATGGGAAGGAGTTGGATATCACATCTCATGTTATAGGAAGGATCTCAGGTTTGGTATAAGCATTGAGATATCACATGTTTGCTATCGGAAGGGTCTCAGGATTGGAATGGGAAGGAGTTGGATATTCCCATCTCATGTTATAGGAAGGGTCTCAGGTTTGGTATTAGAAGCATTGAGACATCACATCTCATGCTATAGGAAGGGTCTCAGGATTGGAATGGGAAGGACTTGGATATCACATCTCATGCTATAGGGAGGGTCTCAAGTTTGATATTAGAAGCATTGAGATATCACATCTCATGCTATAGGAAGGGTCTCAGTATTGGAATGGAAAGGAGTTGGATATCACATCTCATGCTATAGGAAGGGTCTCAGGTTTGGTATAAGCATTGAGATATCACATCTCTGCTATGGGAAGGGTCTCAGGATTGGAATGGGAAGGAGTTGGATATTCCCATCTCATGTTATAGGAAGGGTCTATCAGGTCTTAGCATGAGACTCTTCCTATAACATTAGATGTGATATCCAACTCCTTCCCGTTCCTAACCTGAGACCCTTCCTATAGCATGAGATGTGATATCCAACTCCTTCCCATTCCAATCCTGAGACCCTTCCGATAGCTTTGAGATGTGATATCTCAATGCTTCTAATATCAATACTGAGACCCTCCCTATAGCATGAGATGTGATATCTAAGTCCTTCCCATTCCAATCCTGAGACCCTTACGATAGCAGAGATGTGATATCTCAATGCTTATACCAAACCTGAGACCCTTCCTATAGCATGAGATGTGATATCCAACTCCTTCTCATTCCAATCCTGAGACCCTTCCTATAGCATGATATGTGAAATCTCAATGCTTCTACCAAAACTGAGACCCTTCCTTTAGCATGAGATGTGATATCCAACTCCTTCCCATTCCAATCCTGAGACCAGTCCTATAGCATGAGATGTGATATCTCAATGCTTCTAATACCAAACCTGAGATCCTTCCTATAACATGAGATGTGATATCCAACTCCTTCCCATTCCAATCCTGAGACCCTTCCTATAGCATGAGATGTGATATCTCAATGCTTCTAATACCAAACCTGAGATCCTTCCGATAGCATGAGATGTGATATCTCAATGCTTCTAATACCAAACCTGAGATACTTCCTATAACATGAGATGTGATATCCAAATCCTTCCCCTTCCGAACCTGAGACCCTCCCTTTAGCATGAGATGTGATATCTCAATGCTTATACCAAACCTGAGACCCTTCCTATAGCATGAGATGTGATATCCAACTCCTTCCCATTCCAATCCTGAGACCCTTCCTATAGCATGATATGTGAAATCTCAATGCTTCTACCAAAACTGAGACCCTTCCTTTAGCATGAGATGTGATATCCAACTCCTTCCCATTCCAATCCTGAGACCAGTCCTATAGCATGAGATGTGATATCTCAATGCTTCTAATACCAAACCTGAGATCCTTCCTATAACATGAGATGTGATATCCAACTCCTTCCCATTCCAATCCTGAGACCCTTCCTATAGCATGAGATGTGATATCTCAATGCTTCTAATACCAAACCTGAGATCCTTCCGATAGCATGAGATGTGATATCTCAATGCTTCTAATACCAAACCTGAGATACTTCCTATACCATGAGATGTGATATCCAAATCCTTCCCCTTCCGAACCTGAGACCCTCCCTTTAGCATGAGATGTGATATCCAACTCCTTCTCGTTCCAATCCTGATACCCTTCTGATAGCATGAGATGTGATATCTCAATGCCTCTAATACCAAACCTGAGATCCTACCTCTAACATGAAATGTGATATCCAACTCCTTCCCTTTCCAAACCTGAGAGCCTTCCTACAGCATGAGATGTGATATCCAAGTCCTTCCCATTCCAATCCTGAGACCCTTCCTATAACATGAGATGTCATATCCAACTCCTTCCCATTCCAACCTGATACCCTTCCTATAGCATGAGATGGGATATCCAACTCCTTCCAAATCCAATCCTGATACCCTTCCGATAGCATGAGATGTGATATCCCAATGCTTCTACAAAACCTGATACCCATACCATGGCATGAGATGTGATATCAAACTCCCGTCCCATACCATGAGACTTGATATCTCAATGCTTCTAATACCAAACCTGAGACCGGTCCAATAACATGAGATGTGATATCCAAATCCTTCCCCTTCCAAACCTTAGACCCTTCCTTTATCATGAGATGTGATATCCAGGTCCTTCCCATTCCATTCCTGAGACCCTTCCTATAGCATGAGATGTGATATCTCAATGCTTCTAATACCAAACCTGAGACAATTCCTATAACATGAGATGTGATATCCAAGTCCTTCCCATTTCAATCCTGAGACCCTTCCTATAGCATGAGATGTGATATCTCAATGCTTCTAATACCAAACCTGAGACCCTTCCTATAACATGAATTCTGATATCCAAGTCCTTCCCATTCCAATCCAGAGACCCTTCCAATAGCAGAGATGTGATATCTCAATGCTTCTAATATCAAACCTGAGACCTGTCCTATAACATGAGATGGGATATCCAACTCCTTCCCGTTCCAAACCTGATACCCTTCCTATAGCATGAGATGTGATATCCAATTCCTTCCCATCCCAATCCTGAGACACCTCCGATAGCAGAGATGTGATATCTCAATGCTTATACCAAACCTGAGACTCTTCCTATAACATGAGATGTGATATCTAACTCCTTTCCGTTCCAAACCTGAGACCCTTCCTATAGCATGAGATGTGATATCCAACTCCTTCCCGTTCCAAACCTGATACCCTTCCTATAGCATGAGATGTGATATCCAATTCCTTCCCATCCCAATCCTGAGACACCTCCGATAGCAGAGATGTGATATCTCAATGCTTATACCAAACCTGAGACTCTTCCTATAACATTAGATGTGATATCCCATTCCTTTCCGTTCCAATCCTGAGACCCTTCCTATAGCATGAGATGTGATATCTCAATGCTTATACCAAATCTGAGACCCTTCCTATAGCATGAGATGTGATATCCAACTCCTTCCCATTCCAATCCTGAGACCCTTACTATAGCATGAGATGTGATATCTCAATGCTTCTAATACCAAACCTGAGATCCTTCCTATAACAAGAGATGTGATATCCAACTCCTTCCCATTCCAATCCTGAGACCCTTATGATAGCATGAGATGTGATATCTCAATGCCTCTAATACCAAACCTGAGATACTTCCGATAGCATGAGATGTGATATCTCAATGCTTCTAATACCAAACCTGAGATCCTTCCTATAACATGAGATGTGATTTCCAAATCCTTCCCCTTCCAAACCTGAGACCCTCCCTTTAGCATGAGATGTGATATACAATTCCTTCCCATTCCAATCCTGAGACCCTTCCTATAGCATGATATGTGAAATCTCAATGCTTCTAATACCAAACCTGAGATCCTTCCTATAACATGAGATTTGATATCCAAATCCTTCCCCTTCCGAACCTGAGACCCTCCCTTTAGCATGAGATGTGATATCCAACTCCTTCTCATTCCAATCCTGATACCCTTCTGATAGCATGAGATGTGATATCTCAATGCCTCTAATACCAAACCTGAGATCCTACCTCTAACATGAAATGTGATATCCAACTCCTTCCCTTTCCAAACCTGAGAGCCTTCCTACAGCATGAGATGTGATATCCAAGTCCTTCCCATTCCAATCCTGAGACCCTTCCTATAACATGAGATGTCATATCCAACTCCTTCCCATTCCAACCTGATACCCTTCCTATAGCATGAGATGGGATATCCAACTCCTTCCAAATCCAATCCTGATACCCTTCCGATAGCATGAGATGTGATATCCCAATGCTTCTACAAAACCTGATACCCATACCATGGCATGAGATGTGATATCAAACTCCCGTCCCATACCATGAGACTTGATATCTCAATGCTTCTAATACCAAACCTGAGACCGGTCCAATAACATGAGATGTGATATCCAAATCCTTCCCCTTCCAAACGTTAGACCCTTCCTTTATCATGAGATGTGATATCCAAGTCCTTCCCATTCCATTCCTGAGACCCTTCCTATAGCATGAGATGTGATATCTCAATGCTTATACCAAATCTGAGACCCTTCCTATAGCATGAGATGTGATATCCACCTCCTTCCCATTCCAATCCTGAGACCCTTCCTATAGCATGAGATGTGATATCTCAATGCTTCTAATACCAAACCTGAGATCCTTCCTATAACATGAGATGTGATATCCAACTCCTTCCCATTCCAATCCTGAGACCCTTATGATAGCATGAGATGTGATATCTCAATGCCTCTAATACCAAACCTGAGATACTTCCGATAGCATGAGATGTGATATCTCAATGCTTCTAATACCAAACCTGAGATCCTTCCTATAACATGAGATGTGATTTCCAAATCCTTCCCCTACTAAACCTGAGACCATCCCTTTAGCATGAGATGTGATATACAACTCCTTCCCATTCCAATCCTGAGACCCTTCTGATAGCATGAGATGTGATATCTCAATGCCTCTAATACCAAACCTGAGACCCTTCCTATGGCATGAGATGTCATATACAACTCCTTCCCATTCCAATCCTGAGACCCTTCCTATAGCATGAGATCTGATATCTCAATGCTTATACCAAACCTGAGAC